>NC_092858.1:45909030-45933834 GCF_032062135.1 Pyxicephalus adspersus | reverse complement strand
CATTGTGAAGGAGGACACTCTTTAAGCTCCGCTTTGAGCTATCGATGAATAGTCACTATTCAGTTGAGGTGTAGATTGGAATTCCCAATTCCTCCATTAAAACAGGTATGTTATGGCAATACACAAAGTCAATGTCAGTTCCAAAGTACTGCAGAAATGCAATTTCTCTGGTTCGAAAGTACGATACCTTCATTCCTTTTTCAAGTACGTTTTTCTCTCGCAGTCTTGACGCTAGGAGTTCTGAAGATTTCTTTGATAGTCCCAAATCACTCAATTCATGCTGATCAAATCCCTTACGAACAGAGTCCTTTTCAATTTCAAACTCTTCATCATTGTTGTCGCCTAGTTCATCACCATAATCATGTTCTTCAAGAGAGGGTAGTGTAATGAAAACCAGCACTGGGATTCATCTGAATGAGCCACTGGGCGTATAGCTGATGGTAGACTAGGATACTATATGTTACATTTATTTTTCTGGTTATATCCTGAAGTTTTCACTATACAAAAGTAACAGTCACTGAAATGATCTCCGGGCTCTCGCCTAATCATAGGTATAACAAATGGCATCTTATCACGTGTTCCTTTTGTCCACATCCGTAAACCCAGTGTTTGCACAACTTATGAGGGGCCTAGGACTTATCTTGATCACCAAGGCTTAGGCTTGCTACACAAATGTGCTGATGTTTGCCCTTTGACTGGGAATGGTGAAACTGCCACAGATATAACAAAATGAATCAGGGTTGTTTAGGCACTTAGCCAGACATGATCTGAAAGGAAGGAAATATGTGTGTAAGTAGAAAAATAAATTTTGCTTATTCACTACTACATAGAGCAGCGCACAACCTCTGACCACACTGTCTTGCGTGTAAATGATTAGCCTTTACAAATCCAAGCTACAGGAATTGCAATAATATAAGCGGTAGAGAAAAAACCTGACGTGATAGAAGAAAACTAACTAACTGTCAGAATCAGCATACCTATTTTAGTATAAATAAGCTTAAAAATTGAAGTCAACAAAAAATTGTTCTCCAGTGTTATTAGACTGATGGTATCAATAAGTCTTTTTTCATCTCATGGTGTTTTTCTCTGTTAGGAAGTATCATGTGGAGACTAACTAGAAGAAAACAGTATTCTTGGTGACCCAGAAACCATGCTGATTGCTATGCCTTGCTACTGCTTTGCAGCCAAAAACAATGCGATTCATCTTGTCAACAGGAGACTAAGAAAATATGGCACACTTTTTTATAATAATGAATTGTCAGGAACATGCTAACTTTTGTGCGCCTGCTGACATACTTCTTTTAACTTTTACAAAAATACACCTTATTTCTACAACCTGTTTCTTTAAAATATGTATATGGTCTAATAATAGGAATTACTCATTGAAGATTGCAATGAAAGCAATTGTACTGTTTAGGAGGGTTTAGATTTGGAGAAAAATCACAAAGTAAATATCATGGATATTAAACTTACTCTGAAAAACATTTTGAAGTCCCCATCCTTTTGATTTCCATGGCACATAGAAGCCATTGGCTTTGTCCAGATCTACATGGCTACATCAAAGACTAGCTTACTGGAAGTGCTTTCGGACTTGCAAACATACAGGAAGCATAAACTACTAAAGGAGCATGTACTGTTTTTTTCTTATTGAACCATCTCAGATAGAGGGTCTGATTTATTAAAGCTCTCCAATGCTGGAGAGGATACAATTTCATCAGTAAACCTGGGTGATTCAGCAAACCTGGTATGCATTTCCTAAAAGTCTATTGCTATTTGTTAGTAAATGTTTACAATCCTGGACCAAGTTTCAGGTTTGGTGGATCGCCCAGCTTCACTGACAAAATTCAAAAGGGAAAATTCTCCTTACTTTCAGTTCTGTTATTTAAATGTAACTTTGGATGTGAACTGAACTGCCTGGATGCACTTACTGAGTGTGCTTATTTGAACTCCTCTTAGGAAACCACTGGGAGACCAAAGCACCAGACATTACAGCAGGACCTGAGAGGAGGGACAGCAGTAAATGACCACATGAACAATGCACCATTCCTCATAAAAAGAGGTTATTTTTAGGTGAATGTAATGGCAACACATTTGTATTGTGTGTTCCTGCTAAGAAGATTCACCTATTTACATAACCACTGTCACCAAGCAGTAAGGGGAAAGCTAACATTTTAATTTGTCACCATAGCAAGAGGAAAATCCTACAATGAGAACACCTATTCTAGGGTCAACTCTCTTGGATAACATTTTGTTGACTTTGAATTGTAAGGTCTTGAGGACAGGAAGTAAAGATTTCTATCCTGGGGTGCAGACAGAAAATTATAAACTACTAATCTTCCCAGCTCTAAACAAAACCAAAGAACATTATATTGTAATATTGGTAATACCTGCAATTGAAAATACACATGCTATTATTCTATCATTGTAGAGAACATGCTAATTAAACAACTTTAGATGACAACTGATGTTACTTATTACCGCACACAATCACTAATTTCTCATACACATTACAAAGAACTAAAAGTAATCATAATCTATCAGACATACTAACAAGAGCAAACATACACAGCACATTGATTACTGTATTATACTTCACTTAATACACCTGTACCCCTTTATCATAGAATGCCATTTACAAATGCAAAAAGCAAAAGGGATACTGCTTTTAATTCTCAACATATCTAAACACCCATCTACAGGATATGTTCCCTAAGACAAGCAGTCTCAATATCTCACAACACCTAATAAATCAGACTGCAATATTTGCTCTGAAATCTGAATTATAAATGTTATGTCATACCAGGAATAAAATGCTTTACTAGAGAAAAGATCATATTGAATACTATACTAAAAATACTGTTAAAGTCTTCATCCACTAGGGGGCACTCGTTCACCACAGTAGGCCATGTATCAAATAAGCATAAAGTTGAGTTAGGTGCAGGACTTTATTGTATTTTAAGTAAGGGTAAAACACTATCAGTGTTTTGCCATTTTGCCATCTGTGTTCAATAAAGGAGGTTTAAATTCATTTTCTGTTCTGTAGATGCAATGGGAAATGAGAATATATTTCCAATGTGAGAGAAACCTTTTCTTAGACAGTTGTCACAAGATAAAGTGTATCCATTGGAAGAATTCCCTTTGTTCCTGTTTTGATGTCAATTAAATGTGTGAATTTCAGGAAAACCAGTGTCACCGTGCTTAGGTAACCTGGGGGGTGATGCACTTTTATATGCAATATGAACCTGCCTTTAGCTTTGTTGCTGGGGAACTGCAAATACCAGTAACAGGTTTTGTGAAGCATGCAGTAATATTCAGCAAACTACAAATGAGGTCTTAGGATAGTTTCAACTTTCCAGTGAATATGCAACTACTGGTGAGTGATAAGCACCAGCAATTCTGTCAGAGGGATAAAACAGGGGAAAAAAATCTATCATTTAACATTGTTTGGGGTTCTGTACCTTTAAGGTATAGTAAAAGGTGTATCTTATTGTAAAAAGTCTTTATGATATGGAAAGCTGGTGCTTGTAGTCCTGTTATACGGACTTGATCGTTATGCAAGAATTAGTTTTTGGAACTTTAAAAACTGGCTGAAGAGTAATAAGTTAAGTGATGAGACATAATAATTATGTCTGCTTGTACAGATGCCTTACCCTCGTGTGCTCAGCAATGGACCTATGATTTGTTGGAGGACTGGGAGCAAGTTTAAATTGCCTTCACTGGTGTTACTGCCATTGAAGCGAACTACACTCTTCTCCCCCACTGGTATCTTGTTACCTCTGGACTAGAAAAAATTGTACAGGATCTTTCTCAGTCTGTTTCCAAGGTTGCAAAACTCTAGGCCTACATTTACACATTTGGTGGACTTGCCTTGTGAAGCAAGCTTTTTGGGAGAAGATATTTTAATGTACATGGATAACCCAAGTATAAATGATTTGCTACCTATAAAATAGTATTATGGTATGGTCTCAGTAAAGTGAACCAAAGACATCACAGGAGCACATTTGCTCAAGTACAATTGCACACGTCTCACCTCTCCATTGTCCACAATAGCCATAGAGCTCATCTGTCCACAAGCAATGCCAACTACAAACTTATTCTGTAGGCAGCTAGTAACTCTTCTTGGAATAGGCTGGTTAGCAGTAGAGCCAGAACCAACTTGTCCAGAATTATTGTATCCCCAAGCATATACCTGTGGAAAAAGAACAACTCAATTTCAGTACGGTGTCATAGAAGTTATCAGTCCTTTGCAGCACTAGGTCCCAGGTTCAAATCTCGGTCAGGGCACAATCTGCATACAGTTTGGTGCTATATAAATACTGTGTAAAAATAATAATAATAATAATAATAATACCAACAACATTTATTCAGTAAACAATTTCTTTGATCCTTTATGGATAAAAGAGCTGCATCATTAAATACCATGATACCAAGACAAACAAAACTGAAAAAGAGAATGTTTCTGCATGTAATAAACACAAATCTACAAGTCTACTGCTACAATACATGTAAATCACAATACCTACAACTCACAATTAGATTTTTCAATATTCTTTTAATCTGCAGATTGCAATAAAACAATACCATGACGATGGTGCCCTAAAGGCCCTATTAGGGTATTACAGAGAAAGGTTATAACTATGGTCTGTTTTTCTTTGTCTTATTAGGTATATTTTTCCTCACTACCTGTACTTTAGACTCAACAGGGAGTGAAAATATAATTTTCCAATGATTTGCAATGAGAGGAAATTTTCTGTAAAGTGTCAGGGAAAAGGTATTCCCACAGGACCATTTCACTTCCATTGTTGTTCTGGTAAGAACTCGAAAGTTTGGATTTTCTTTTACTGTCATTCATGGTGATATTTTGAATCAGGTCAAATAGCATAAATCCCCCCTAATGAAACACAGACAGCAATGTATACTTGACTGCAGTTATACTTTAATGCATCCAATAAATGAAAGTTCCATCTAGTGGAGTCACAGTAACCCACATGAATTCATTTTACTGAAGCAAAACTAAAGACAGTAGATTGTACTTATAATCCACAACTTGAACTGTTTTATTAACAGCTTGCAGTTGTAACTAAGAACTTGTTGCACACTGGATGCAAAGTAAACACTTACTCTAGACATTCATGTGTACAAAGTTTAGGTTAGACTTCACAGACTTTTGCTTACCTCTCCATCAGAAGTAGTTACCATTGAATGGTGGGAGCCACAAGCTACACTTACAACTTTCTTATTTACAAAGTTAGTTGATACTTGAGATGGAGTTAACGCTTGATTTGTGGATCCATTGCCTAGCTGGCTGTATGCATTATGACCCCAGCTATATACTTCTCCATCTACAAAGAAAAATAAATAAATAAAAAAGTGCAATAACACAGCGGCATCATACATAATTTCTCCAGAAAATCCACTTTTACAGTACAGATAGTCCCCGAGTTAAGGACATCCGACATACGGATGACTGCCTGATATGAACGGGGCTTCCCTCCTCCCTCGTGTGCAGAACAGAGGCTTGAAAGGGGGAGGGGGCGGTTTGCATAACTTGCAGAAGAAGTCTTTTGCTAAACACAGCTAAGGTTGTGGGTGATCTTAAAGCTAGGTACACACTTGCAATAACTATCGTTAGAAAACGAATGACTAAGGAATATTATGAACGATCATATTGTGCACAATTCTGTACATGCTGTAACAATACGATTGTTCAAATATATTCCACTAATAGTGTACACACGCTGGATACGATCGTTTGAAAGATGCAGGACACGACATGTACAGGAGAAAGTGTACTGCAGAAACATCCACGATCACTGAACCACCATACAAACAATAGATAGTGAACAATCGTCACTCAATCAGATCCGCCAGGACGGTATATCCAGCGACAATTCTCATTCGTTGGCGTCATTTGTCAGTCGTTGTGCACTGTTTTTATTAACGATTATCGGACTATCGGTCGTTATTCGTTCGTTCCCAACAATAATTATTGCAAGTGTGTACACAGCTTAAGAGTGGAGCTGATCTGTAACATCTTGTATCTATTTAATGACCAAGACAAAGTCTGCAGCTGTTTCTTTTTGCATATCAAAGCACAGCTTGCTAAAATTATAGATTAGGGGAGCACAGAAGAAAATATTAAAAGTAAAAGTAGACATTTACCCATAAAGCTTTGAATGTCTTTGAAAATCAATAGCATTCAAGTAGGCAGACCCAAGGCTACCCTGCCCCTCCTTTAAAGTAGTTAGCAGGACTTGTAAATATGACCCGGTGCATTGCATTTGTTCTACATACCAGAAGTAACAACGACTACATGTGGCCCACTTCCACAGCTGAGGCTGACTATCTTCTTTCCAGAGAGCATGTGCAGACACCTCGGTTCAATTGTACTCTGAGCATCTCCAGTTCCTAGACAGCCACTGCTGTTTGTCCCCATCACAAATACCTGCAATCATACAACAGCATACAATCTGAGCCAAATCCTATATAATACACTGTTTATCTACTGTTGATAATTTTCCCCAGTAAAGGGCATTCTGTGTATTAAAAAAAATAATAATGGTACCCATCTATTTCCCTAATCTAATTAACCTAAAAAAACACTAGTCTTCAGGCCATAAAAGAAAGATACAGGCTTCATTATTGAAATTCCTTTACAAAAAGGCTGGATGTCTGGCTGTCATATTATTATGCTGGATTTGATTCTTGTTGAATCACTGGACAGAACCAGGAAGAGAGGTAAAGGAATTCAGACTTGCGATTGGTTTTCTTATAATTGAAAGAAACATCCACCTATATACATTTCTTTATCTTAAACAGGCCACATCCCTAACATTCATGGGAAAAGACATGCGATGAAAGACATCAATTTTAAGCGGGACTTTTAAAGCCAGTACCATTAGTATATTACAGAAATAACCAAATTTTAAATATTAATAAACATTAAAAACAAACATCATTTCAAATACATAAAACACAATAAAATCGTGGGCGTATATAATGACCTCTCCTTACAGAATACCCCCAAAGGGTTTAAATTCTGAATTACTTCTCGATACAGTTTGTGGAAAAAATTCACTTCTTCAGGAGGAAGGAGAGGAGAAGTCTGATGTTTGTTCTTCCAGCAGCCTTCTTATTTAAAATTGTTGCAAGGAAGGAGGTGGTTATGGCGGTATATTCAAATCCCGTTTAGCTAATTAGTGAGTAATCTCTTTCAATTTTCAATATAAATCAGTGATCAGTTTCATGTCCTTCAGTCCTCAAACAGATATATACGAACATACAGCCCAACAGCACAACCATGTTACTATTCCATCGGCTTTCCTTGCTGACACCACTGTACATAGTGTCTCAGGCGACAATTATCTAACTCAGTGGTTGCCAACCTTTTGGACGTCACGGACCACTAATTACACTGACTCCGGACCGCGCAAGTGTCATGTCTATAAGGTAGACATGATCAGCGGCTCTGGACGGTGCTCCCCCCCAGCAGGGTCCTTCTCCTGGGGGGACGCACTGGCCATAGCTGCGGACCACCATAATTTTCTTGTTGACCACTGGTTGTCGGCCGCTTATGTATGCAGCGTTGGGCTAAGGTTGGTTGATCTTTTGTTAATTTTACCAGGCATTAGTTAGTGTTTGCTGCAGAGACGGGAAGTCTCTGTTAGCAGGTCAAGTGGCATACTGCCCTCAGATTCTGCATGAAGCATCTCAAAAACTGCATCTCAAAAAACTGCAGAAGGAAATATCATCTAAATGGAATAAATAAAAAATAATGTCAATAAGTCATTATTTCTGTATGGTTATATTTAACATTTTATATGTTTATCAGTTAAATATCCCCATTAATGATGTCATAGATGGGGAAATAGCTGACAAAACATGAAAGCCAGGTCACCAATAAAGAAGGAACGTTGATTATTATTATTAATATTATTATTAATAAACAGGATTTATATAGCGCCAACATATTACGCAGCGCTGTACATTAAATAGGGATCTTACATACATATATACATTTACCTCATCATTTTTCGTGATGTACAAGACCTCATTTCCAGAACCAAACACACAGGCCTGTTGGATGGATTTCAGGTCTTCTTGACGGCAAAGTGCAAAGATTGGCCATTTTCCCACATCTACCATTGTCAGTATGGATGGAATCTAAAACTTCTCTGAAATGACAAGAAAGCAGATAAGTTGTTACAAACAGGGCTAAATCAAATTTCTGTGCTTATAATCCTTATTTACTCTCACATTTCTGTGGAAAATTATGTGCAAACAATTCCTACAATCACCACAGTAAAATCTCACACTTTAAGCAAAAGTAAACTGAAATACAAAAAGTCAACAGAAGGTAGAGTTTTTTTGGCAGAAAAGACATGCAAAGTCTCATTTGCCAGAAAAACATTTCCCCCAACCCCTGGTGGCTTTTAGTTCCTTGTTTACACCGCATGAAAAATGCAGTTTACAGCCCAGCTCTATTCACTACACTGCCAAGAATAGCCCTAGATGACAATTTAACTTCTGCCCATGCTCAGGAGTTAGATGAATTCCCACTTGCCAAAGGCCAAAGAGAAACATGATGGACCTGAAGGAGTCGGCACGGAAGATGGCAGCTGCAGGGGTTGCAGCAGTGACAGGATCCAGGACTTATCACTGGAGAGTGTAAGAAAAAGGTAGGTGTGCCTCATAATTGCCAAATATGCCGTATACATTTTCTGATTATTGCAAAAGGTCACCCAAACCCACGGGCTTAGTTTTGCTTTGAGAAGACAAAAAAGGAAGTTCTGTTTTGCCTGGACACATTTTAAATTGCTCTTCACATGTTTAGTCATTTAAAGCTAATCTCCAGTCAAGAAAGCAAAGGACTTGTCTACAGTACTGTCTACTGGATCCCAGAAGCGGATTCCCCTAAAACTGTAGAGACCAATATCACCCATCATGGATCCTTCTGGGGGAAGGCAATAAAACCATAAAGTGTAAAAAGAATCTGTAAAGAAAAAAACGTATGCAACTGTATTATGAGGTTAACAAGGCCATAACAAAAAAAATCTATAGGTAAAAAGTTTTTGAGTCATATATAAAAATTACCTATCTTAACCACGTAATGACTGAGTACATTAGTACAACCAGTTAATGACAACATACCGAGTCCTTCCCTCCCGGGTGGGACCCATATAAAAAGTGATGTCCTAGCAGCCTGCCAGGAACTAACAGACAGAATGTCACTCCAATATTTTGGAAGGCATCACTGGAAATGTGGCCTTAAATCTATGAAGTGCTAGAGAGCTTCCATTTGGGGAAAAAACACCTGCCTATCTAGAATCAAAGTACTCCTGCATTAATTTCTTCAGGAAAAATTGCAAAAGGTACATTTAGATCTTTTTAGTTGGCTCCATATAAAGCTTTCCTGGCTCATTATCTGGTTACCGACTAATTCACTATTTGAAACACTACATATCTAATGAGGATGGTAATATTCTTAGAACAATTAAATATATCATTTCAAGGCCTAGTTACAAATTAAAGTTACCAATATGTTTCAGTAATATGGGGTCAGCTAATTTTAATACACTAAAAGGAGATGAATGGTAATTCCTACGTTCACACTAGAAAGCAGGGACAAATAACATTGGAGGATAAGAGTAACAAAAGTATTGCTATCTGTTTACTTGTCAAAGTAAGAGGAAAAAAAATTTAGACAACCTACTAAGGATGTCCAGATATAGAGATCAGGCAACTGTGCCAAGCACCCCTCTAACCAATGCTGGCAGATATAAACGTCTGGTATCCAGCGGGAAAGAGGGAATTCCGAAAGCACAGCCATAGATTACCCCTGACATCGAAGCCCTACCTACCATCTACCTACTAAAAAAAAATGGCAAAAAAACACTTTATAACCCATTATAGAAATTTTACCAACATGTAGAAAGACCAGGGATGGATAACCCATAATATATAGTAATACCTTGCCATAAACTCGGACCCGGGGAAAGTTCATTCCCAAGTTCTAAATACTTTAGAAATACTTTTAATAACATTTTTGAAACTCACTGACTTCCTGCCTTCTCTGGGGTATCAACTTCCTCAAGGTAGAAGAAAACAAGCCTAACCTATTCTCCTGATGGTACATAAACCAATCTTATCCATCTTTATAGAGGGGTAAAGCTGCGTACACACCTGCAATTTTTCTCGTTGGAAAGGATCTTTCACGATCCTTTCCAACGAGAAAAGACTGCATGATGCATGAACGATTCTAGAATCAAAGTACTCCTGCATTAATTTCTTCAGGAAAAATTGCAAAAGGTACATTTAGATCTTTTTAGTTGGCTCCATATAAAGCTTTCCTGTCTCATTATCTGGTTACCGACTAATTCACTATTTAGAACACTACATATCTAATGAGGATGGTAATATTCTTAGAACAATTAAATATATCATTTCAAGGCCTAGTTAGGCAAAAACAAATTAAAGTTACCAATATGTTTCAGTAATATGGGGTCAGCTAATTTTAATACACTAGAAGCAGGTGAATGGTAATTCCTACGTTCACACTAGAAAGCAGGGACAAATAACATTGGAGGATAAGAGTAACAAAAGTATTGCTATCTGTTTACTCGTCAAAGTGAGAGGAAAAAAAAATTTAGACAACCTACTAAGGATGTCCAGATATAGAGATCAGGCAACTGTGCCAAGCACCCCTCTAATCAATGCTGGCAGATATAAACGTCTGGTATCCAGCGGGAAAGAGGGAATTCCGAAAGCACAGCCATAGATTACCCCTGACACCGAAGCCCTACCTACCATCTACCTACTCTAGAAGCAGAAGAAGTGAAAGTAAAAAAAAAATGGCAAAAAAACACTTTATAACCCATTATAGAAATTTTACCAACATGTAGAAAGACCAGGGATGGATAACCCATAAATATATAGTAATACCTTGCCATAAACTCGGACCCAGGAAAAGTTCATTCCCAAGTTCTAAATACTTTAGAAATACTTTTAATAACATTTTTGAAACTCACTGACTTCCTGCCTTCTCTGGGGTATTAACTTCCTCAAGGTAGAAGAAAACAAGCCTAACCTATTCTCCTGATGGTACATAAACCAATCTTATCCATCTTTATAGAGGGGTAAGAGAAGCCACAGTCACTTTCATAGATAATGAATAAATGAAGATAACACCAGAAGGAATTTTAACCCTTCCCTGCACTGTAAGAAAAAACAAAAATAAACTTCAACTGAGAATACACTTAGTGAAAAATTTGTCTCCCATTTTTAAGAAGAAATCTTTTGCTAAACACAGCTGAGGTTGTGGGTGATCTTAAGGACTGAGCTGTTCTGCAGCCTCTTGTAACTCTTTAATGACCAAGACAAACTCTGCAGTGTTTCTTTTTGCATATCAAAGCAAAGCTTGCTCCAGAAGTTAATGAATGTCTGGGGTCCATAAAGTTTTTTTTTTGCTTTGTTTGTGATTAACTCACAGTGAGGATTTTATACAGTAACTGATACCATGCTGCCAATAATATGTTGAGACAAACATCTGTCCTAATTGCATTTATTAAAAAAATGTACCTGTTCCGACTTACATACAAATTCAACTTAAAGACAAACCTACAGTACCTACCTCATATGTAACCCGGGGACTACCTGTACTGACGCATTGTAATTATTTGATTTTGTTACATTCACACAACTACAAAGTTTACACCCAACTCAGGGCCAGTTGGCAACGTTTGCAATGATTTTTATGTGTGCCTTAACCTACTGGGCAAATGTTGCTTCATTCACACAGAATGAATACATAGGCACTTTTACATGTCGCTATGTGAATCGGTTACAAATATACCCCTCAATATATTTCACCCCTGTCATTCTGTGGCATCTGTGTTTTTTATTACTCCCTGTGGATGTTGCGATCAGCAGGGCGGACAACCTCTCATGCTGACTTCTACGTCACACGTTCAGCCCCTCCCACCGCCTGGCAGTTCCGCATTGGTAGGAGGAGTCTGGGTCTGTACCTCACGACTGTACCTTACTCAGCTGTGGTGACAGAGGTTGCTGTTACTTTCTCAGTGTCATTCTTCCTCTGTGCCCCAGTATGGTTTACAGTGCTGCTCTTTAAAGAAACACACACAAAAATATATAATAATGAATATATAATAATGAAAAAATAAACACACAATTATTTCTACTGAACACACTATTACTTTGCATGCTGCAAAAATAAACACAGCCTACTATTTAAATACAGGTAGTCCCCAGGTTATATATGAGATTGTATTACTGTAGGTTTGTTCTTAACCACCTGAGCGTTACACTGATTTCTAGATTTCTGTACCAAAAGCGTCACAGGTTTTCATGAATTTTTTTTTTTAAATTGTAGACCTGTAACTTACAGAAATATGTCCGAATAGGGTTCTAGTAGATATCATCGCTGGAATCCTTACCTCCATGGTCCCGCTGGATGTGCACAGCGGGACCATGGAGGTAAGGATGTGACAAAATTACGGGGTTAACCATATCGGTTAAGCATACCGGCAAGGTGGTTAAATACAGGTAGTCCCCAGGTTATATACGGTATGAGATTGTATTACTGTAGGTTTGTTCTTAAAGAGGAACTAAACTGAAAACAAAAATACACTTACCTTTCATCTGGAGGTGTCTTCCGTCGGGTCCCATGTCGTCCCGGCAACCGTCCCCGAGCCAGCAAGCCAGGCAGCGCCATCTTCTCCTCTTCTTCCTACGTCACCCCACCCAGGAGCAAGATTGGGTGACATAGGATGTAACAAGAACTTGTGGATCTCACTGTGCTT
This sequence comes from Pyxicephalus adspersus, assembly GCF_032062135.1. Taxonomy (NCBI): domain Eukaryota; kingdom Metazoa; phylum Chordata; class Amphibia; order Anura; family Pyxicephalidae; genus Pyxicephalus; species Pyxicephalus adspersus. Next base: position 45,921,016 of record NC_092858.1, on the reverse strand, counting down.
GCCTTAGATTGGAAAATTTTTCTTTTTTCACAAAAAGGCTCCTTCTGCACATACCTGAGATGCTCGGGCATTCGCAGAAGGAGCACCCAAGAGCCTCCCGGGATGCGTGGCAAAGGTATGCCGGGGGGCTTTGCGCTCTCATTCATTCTCATTCACCTAGGCGATTGAGAATTAGGAGGCAGTGATGCACCCTTTTTGTTAATAAAAAGGGTGTTGGATTTAAAAAAAAAAAACAGAATTTTTACTTTACATAAAAGGGTGGTCTACCCTTTTATGTAAAGTGAAATTTCTGAGTTTAGGTACGCTTTAAGTTGAATTTGTATGTAAGTCGGAACAGGTACATGACTTTAAAAAACGCAATTAGGACAGATGTTTGTCTTAACATATTATTAGGCAGCGTGGTGTCAGTTACTGTATAAAATCCTCACTGTGAGTTAATCAAAAACAAAAAACTTTATGGAGCCTAGACATTTATTAACTTCTGGAGCAAGCTGTGCTTTGATATGCAAAAAGAAACAACTGCAGAGTTTGTTTTGGTCATTATTGAGTTACAAGGGTTTGCAGAAGAGCTTACCCACAATCTCAGCTGTGTTTAGCAAAAGATTTCTTCTGCAAGCCATGCAAATCGCCCCCCCATCAAGCCTTTGTCCTGCACACGAATGAGCAGGGAAGCCTCGTTCATATCTAGGTGTTGTCCGTATGTCGGATATCCTTAACTTGGGGACTATCTGTAAACAAATAAAAATGTGAAAATTTTGATGTCTTATTTGTATATTTGACAATTTGTGCTACTCTAAAGCTTGTCTATATTTCAGAGATTGTCTGCCTACCATTTTCACCACTTCTACCATCAAATAAATATAAGATATATTAATATATTTATATAGTAAAGAAATTATTCTAACCCTGCGTCTCATGGGTGTTGGGTAGAGCCGCCAGACTTGATTTTAGCAAATAAGATTGATACAGAAAGATCGGTGTTTTTTGCGGGAAATAAAGTTATATATTGTAAATAGGTATTCATAGAAAATAACAATTATTCAAGTATGTACATTATATAGTAGTAGGCCGGCCTTTCCTAGACATTTAGCTTAACATCAAATATTTTAGAAGTATTGAAAAAAAGTCTTGTGTGCCAACACATTTCACTATTAGGCTTCTTCAGGAGATGTATAGAGAGTGCATGAATGTTTCAGGGATTTGTCTTAGGTAGGAAATGAGGGGTCTCCTTAATTATATAAGGTCCCAAAATGTTTTTTTGAGAGCAGACTAAAGATTCCCCAAGTAGGCCTGGTCTGGCCTAGCTAAATGGCCATATCTCCCATGAAGTAATGATTCGCACATTTCCACACGAGCATCATAATGTTCCACTTAAAGTTTTTGAAAAACCTGGGGTAACCTATGGGTAGAGCTTTATCAGTCTCTGAAGTTAAGGGAATATGACAATTTAGGCTTTGCAGTTTTTGTTCATTCCCTTAACTTAACTTAACTTAACGGAGAGTGATAAAGTTCTACCCATAGGTTACCCCAGGTTTTTCAAAAACTTTAAGTGGAAGATTATGATGCTCGTGTGGATCACTCCTGCACCATTACCAAAATTACCCTCAGCTCTTGGAAAATGAATGGTTCAGTGACCAGTCTTTCATCTCTCTGGTCAGGTTAACCGACACAAATGAAATCAAACCCAGCAGAAATTCTCAAGCATGAACGAGACTCTCCAAAGCTGGTGGTTTGGTGTGCAATGTTAGCACTGGGCTGATTGGACCATTTTTCTTCCGTGATGCATCCGGTAACACAACCGGTAAGGGTATTACATATGAGAAGGGACACAGGTAGGGGTATTATATATGAGAAGGGACACGGGTAAGGGTATTATATACAACACAGGGGTCGATGAACGGGTGACCTCAGCACGCAAAAAGGCTTCTTGAAGACTGTGAAATTGTGGACTGAATTTCCTAGAGAAGATGGTTTTAGCCAGCTCTGTAAATTGATATAAAGGGAATGAATGTATTTATAAATACACAAAATACAAATGTCTTATTACTTATTATACATTACAGTGTATATTGTTAATCCAGGGGGCATTCAATTGCCTTTGGAGATATTTTGAATTACTGAGAGTAATGCTAAAGTATTTCACATCAGATTTAGACATCAAGACTTTGTAGTTTAAAGCAAGCTGGTTCAACTTTTGTAACTTTTGTCTTTCTATATCTACTGTAGTTTAGGGTTTTGAGAAAGCAGGGTGTTTTTATTATTAGTATGCTTTTAGTTGAGGCTAAGGCTTCCCTCAGCCTAACTAGGGGACTCTGTAACAAAAATGAGCACTGGTCCATAAATATTGTTTACATACACTTTTAAATATAGCATTCATGGCATGTGAAATAATTTTAGTATGTTTGATGTTGCAGCAGTTATCTCAACATTTGCATAAACAATATTTAGTGCATGTCCTGTGACACAGGATATCCTAAAGACGCCTAGTGAACACTATTCATCTTCAAGTTGGAGCACCTAGAAATATTTGTCTTCCTTCCTGAAATAAGAGTTCCAGCACACACAGGAAAATGTCCACAAGCAGCAGGCATCAGGTTCATCAGAAAGGAACAATTCCAGGCCAGGTTCAGATTACAGCAAATCCATGATACTCCTAATACTTCCCAACTTCTATTAATAAGTACTCCTTCAGTAAACTAATTGGATGTCCAAACAAGAATGTCTCAATTTCTTGCAAAGTGGTTGTTGCTTGTAATGTTTTGGGTGCTCAGATATTCTCATTCACTGTTGTCTTAATATCAGCTTGGTAAAGAAGTTTGATAAAAACCAATATACCTTTAGAATGGGTAGGTCACCGACACATATCAGCAAATGTTGTAGAAGACCTTGTGATATACAGTAATTTAACACTCAGATGAAAGGCAACAAATTGCTATATTCATCACCTTGCAACAAAGTGTTGTTCGTTCACAGATGCATTCTCAAAATATGATCCTACCCAGTTACTACTGGAGCATAGTGGTGAAATGAAATTGATGATTCCACACACATGCATCTTTGCAATTTAAAAATGATAATGTAGGTAGGTTACTTCCTGCATGAGAAGTTCTCTGCATGAGTCCACGTTAAATGAAATCCCAACCTGGCATACCAATTAAGGATAAAATGTAGAGGAGGAAAGCATAGTAATACACAGGGCCAGGTTTCTGAATAGGCCACCAATGCCGTGGCTAAGAGTGGCATAGCTACTAAAGGGTATGCTCAGATCTTCCAACTGCACTGTTTTGGCAGATATAGACTGTTCAGTCTCTCTCCCTCTCCGCCTTTCTCCTTTTCTCTCTTTTTCTCTCTCTCCCTATCTTTCTTTTTCTCCCCCCATTTCGAACATAATAATAATAGGATCCTGTGAAGCTCCTCGCTTGGTCACTTACACCAAGGGTCCCCAACCCCTGGTTCACAGCCCACTAGCCGTCTGACAGCTGGGCTGTGAGAGCATGAAGACCAGCAGTCTCCAACCGGTGGTCCGCAGAAAAATTTTGGTGGTCTGCGGCTCTGGCCAGTGCACCCCCCAGCGGGGTTAGGAGAAGGATCCCACTTGTGGAGGCGCACCGGCTAGAGACGTAAACCATGTCTCCCATATGCATGGCAGGCTCGGGGCAGTAGGAGGGTTGTGTCTCTGGACTCTGGCTCAGACCTGTGATGGGTGAGCTGTTTCTGGCATCATGACGTCACTCTGGGAGAAGTTTATTCCCCTTTAAGCGACACACGGCTCCCCGCGCATGAGCCGTCTAGAATTCGTACATTTAGTGGTCCATGGCATCCCAAAGGTTGGGGACCACTGACTTAGACCACAGTGCTGGTTCTAAAAGAACAAGCATCTGCACATCTTACAGCAGCTGGCAGTCTGCAGTGTTGAACTGCACACTGATGCCCTCATTTATTCTCTATGGGGCTTTTTTGTTTCTGGCATATTTTGGTGATGACCTGTGTCTTTCAATTTGAGCAGTTACGACCTGTCCTAGGCTAATGGAACGGTAGTGTTTGGCCCCTGACCAGAAGAAATGATATAGGAGGTGCATAGACTAGCCTTCCACACCATTAGGGCCTGTGTTGAATGGTTACATTTGTTTGGTTTAAGAGAGTGTAACTTTCTGATTCAAGTCCAAGGGAGTACAAACTGAAAAATTGCAAAATAATATAAATATTCTTATATTTATTACTTGAAGGTTTTAAAAAAAAAGAAAAAGAAATGGTAAAGCCCCTCCCCTCTGTTTTTACAGCAATGGTAAAGATATAATGGGAACACAGAGCCTCTTGGGATACCCATGTCACACATACACATACTATACTTCTGGTCTCCTGCGCATGTCTGAAATGGGGCATGTGCAGAAGGGGCTGAACTTTTTTTGGCTGAACTCACTTATGCACGGTGATATTAGCACTCCTTTTTTCCCATTTACAGGAGACTACTGCACCCAATCTCGGCCTGCGCAGTGTGAGATCGAGCTAAAAGAAGAAAGAAGATGGGCGAAAATCGATGGATCTGCAGAAGTAAAGGTAAGTGACTTTTTTTTTTAAAGTTTTTAGTTCCGCTTTAATGGCTCTATTTATAAAACGGTGAATCTGACATTCCCTCAAACATCCTCTCGCAAGAATCAATTACTGAAATTGAAATACATGGACCTGAAAGATTCCCACGAGAAAATGTTTGAGGGAATGTCAGATTCCCTGTTTTATAAATAGTCCTATAGAAAGAGGAGCCTTTGTCCATAGTGAACTAGATGATCAGGTTATTACACTTGTTCCTCTGTTACTGATTTAAATAGATGACCCCAATAATATAAACCTTGTAGAATGATTCCAGATAACCAGACTGAACTTGAAGGAAGCGCCCTATTTGTAGAATTAAAATGTTATATTTGAATATAAGTATGAAACATCAGTTGGCATGTTTTTAAGTTGTTAATAAATTCTACTGCTTAAAAACGAAATGCTTTCTATTCACTTCTTTTTCAGCAACTCAAACTCTCACCACTAGATGGCGTTAGGAGATGCTTACAAACATTCATTTCATATACTGTTAGTTTTAGGATAATGCTATACCACTTCCAGTATGTTTTTCTATGCATGATTCAGGTGCATGAAGTATTTCAAAACACTGGTCAACAACAATTTTGTTGCATGGATTGTAAAGGCTGTTATAAGCAGACTTTATCACACTGAATTACAAAAAATGTTTTTTTTTTACATGCAGAAAATCTGATTTGCTTTTCTTCTAAGCTTAGTTCCTTTGTGACCCCTAATTTCCTTGTACATTACCCTATCTTTATTATCCTGCTCAACTAGACGTATTTTGGCCCAGTACTTTAAAGGTAAACTCTGATAAAATATTTTTCTTCTTACAAACTGCAGAGAGGTCATTCTGTCTTGTGGATGATTCTTTTGGAGAAAAAACTTACTCATGCAGTTCCCATGGGTCTCTTCCTCTGCCTGATGCACCATATTGTAGGTAGACTTCAGCATCATCTTATACTATGCAAGGCTCATCAACATGCACTGTAGGCATCAGAACACTGCACTCTAGGCATCAGATATTCAAATGATGGTGCAGTGAGGCTTTTGCTATGTCCATGTGGGATTGGTCTAGCTAGGTGGGGGAAAGGACCAAAGTCCAGCCCGGGGCCAATTGCGGCACATGTTCAGATTTCCACTGTCCCGCAGCCTCTGTCATAAAATCAATAATATGCAGCCCGCCAGCACTGTTGACTACAGTATAAAATACACGCGTACAAAAAAGCTAATTTATATTTCATTAGAGTTGATTAACCGCCTTGCAATTATCGGCCCGCTACCTGGTGGGCATAATCGGCAGGACGGGAGTCCCCATGTGTGCACAGGGAATCCTCTACGTATTAGTGGGCATGTGCTATGCAGGACCCGCATGAACCACGCCCACAATGAATGCAAGAACATGCTCTGCACAAAGCTCGCACTAACACGGGACTCTGTGCACAGGGAATCCCTCACGTCACCCTGGTGGGTGTGTGCTGTGCAGGACACCCACACTAACCCTGAGTACTGCTGAATGGTCGCCCCCCACACATTTTCACCAAATCTGGCCCTGCCAAATCTGGGTCTGCCAAATTTTGCCCTCTTTGTAAAAAGTTTGGACACCCCTGTCCTAGACAAAATGAGGCATTAACTCTTTGCAATGGTTTACATTTTTATTAGGCCAGTCACCTGCTGGCTCTCTTTCCTCTTTTGTCTACTTCCCATGGTAAATTGTCCTGAATGATGCAGAAAGCCTCTGACATTATTACATCAAACTTCTGTACTCTGATACATTGTACACGGAGCAGCACTCAAGGGGTGAGGTCATGATACCCTGTACTCACAGTCTTTCCTCGGTCTTCCAGATTGATTGGTGTTTTTTTCTTTTTCGAAAGGTAGTCAACTGATGATTGAATCAAACTGTAATAAAGTCTTCCCCTTAAGGGATTGAATGTTCTAGGGGTTTTCTCTTCCTAATAGATGTTCTAAGGCTATTTTCTATAAATTGAATATCCTATGAACATTTATTTCCCCTAAGTGAAAAATTCATCTTTCATGGGGAATGAATCAAACATCAAGTTCATCCAATTTCAAATAACATTTACCCAACTAAAAAAAAAATTGACCTAACTTCAAAGAAAATTCAAAGTTCAAATAATGTTCACCTATTTCTTTACAAACACACATTTTACTAACATCCACATCAGTTTTGCTATGTTCAACCTTAACCTTTTGCCATCAAAAGAACATTTCATTTTATAATTTGCTCCCCTTTTTGCCTAGACGTTGAAAACTTACTATCCAGAAATATTAGGTGTAGTTCCATTTTACAATTGATACAGCTAAACTTTAGCAGGGAATCAAACACTGCTTCCTATTAGGTAACATGTTAGTGTTTTCAATTAACTTCTCAATACAGGTTACATAATATGAAAGTAATAATATGTGTTACTTTGAGTATTATTCAAAGACTGACAAACATACTAAGAAAACACTCAATTTTATCACATATATTGGAATTAGACATACTAATAATAACATAGCAGATTACATGTTCTAATTCAGGGGTGCCCAACACGTCAATTGCAATATACTGGTCAATCGCAAGGGCAACACAAGTCGATCCTGGTGCCCTGCCTTACCCCTTCTTGTTGTTTACCAGCAGCCCTGCTGTACATCTATAGGGATGCTGGGGAAGTCTTTCCTCAGACAACACCAGGAACTTTGTGTCCAAGGCTCGTGTAACAGTGGGGAGTGGGGAGGGAGGCAGAGAGGTGAGCAGTGCTGGCAACCAGGTCAGTTCAGGCTCGGGTCAGGGTTCAATTACAGAGATACCTTTGTACAGATTAGTAGTTCCTTTCCTTGTGCAGCACGTCATTCTCCTATGACAGGTGAAATGTAGCTTTCCTGTCACTATAGTCTTGTAGTGCAATGTCTGTGCAATGTTCTGCCATTCAATGTCTCATTAGCTTCAGTCACTTGGCCCAGTACTTTAACTGTGTACAGAGAGGCCCGCAGCAGGGAAATATGTGGAGGGTTGCATGACAGGCGTGCTCGGACAGACACAAAAGATAGGGGGGGAGGGGTTAAGGTCAATGACAGGGCAGAGGAGGGAAAGGAGAGAAGTTTGGGTGGGAAGTAGAAGGGAGGAGTAAGGACAGGGTAAAAGGAGAGTGGAACGGAAGTGAGGCATAATTTTTGAGAGAAGAAATTGCCCACCCTCCCGCCTTGTTATAAGGGGTGTGGAGGCGGTTGAGGTTTGGTGGAAGGTAAGAGTGCTGGTTCAGTTTTGGTTAGGGGGCACCCAAGGTGGTGGTGACCCCCTTTAAGTGGTGAAAGGGGAGGCCCCTGAGGTGGTACTGTGCTGCTTAGGGACCAGAATGGTATGGCGGTTTTGGTGATTATGGTGATGTGGTGGTGGTGGCGGACTTTACCTTCCGGACCTGCAACCCAGTTGTTTGTTGGGTACAAAGAGATTGGTTATACTAAGAATCGGTTCTGGGTGAATAAATGGTTAAGCTATATTTTGTAAGGGTGGTTATTTAAGGAGTTAATTGGATAAAGGTTGTTATTTCAAAGGTTATTTATTGTGGTTTAATATTGTTGTCTATTGTTGTCTATTTGTGTTTTATTTGTTGTTATCAGTGTTTGTTAAATTATTATATTTATGCATAATAATAAGTTATAAGAATTTGTTAAAATGTTATTTTGGTTTAATAAACGGCTGCTTGTCAGCCACTTTAAATGCAGAATGTGTAGTGTTTAATTTTGTAGGTTAAGAATTTGAAGGGGAAGGAGGAGAAGGGCTGGCAAGAAGGAGGAGTGTAAGTAGGTATGGGGGGGAATCTTGAAGGGGCAAAGGTACGAGCTACCCTAGTCATGTGTCATACTCGGTATATATAAATAAATATATGTTTAGCATTTTTATTGCTGGTAGATCATTTTGACTTGGTCATTTTGAAAGTAGCTTGCAAGCCAAGTTTGGGAACCCCTGTTCTAAATACTATACTACATCACTTTAAACAGTGAAATTCATAAATTGACAGACACTCTAACCACAAATGAAATTGTGGGTACATACATACAGTCTTTGCTGAAACATCACCCAGGCTGTAAAACATTGTCATTGCACAGACTAATTCTTCATATATATACCATGTTATGCTCATATGAAAAAGACATACTGAGACTAGTATATGAAAGTGTCACACCTAACAACCTGCACTTTATTTGCACATGGCCTTGTTTGACATATTAGGTCTGATTTATCAAAGCTCTGCAAGACTGGATCAGATAGATTGTGAGAGCATGGGAGATTCAGCAAACCTGGAATAGATCTCATCCAGGATTGAAAACATTCACCAAATAATATCATGATGGTTTCAAGAAATCCATTCCAGGTTTGTTGGATGGCCCAGGTCTCTACTGTAATAAGCTATCTTCTCCAGTCTTGCGGAGCTCTAATACATCAGGCTCATTGTCATACCTGTATGTGGATAGTTGTACTATATTTCAGTAAAGTCACTTTCCGTTTCCAAGAAATATTGTAGTAAATTTTAAAGTTCTAAAGCATTAGAAAACATTTGATTTGTCAAGATTCATTGTCTTTAACCCTTGTCCCTCTCTATGTGAGCACTGAACATATTTAAACACAATAGGCCGATTTAATAAGGCTCTTAAAGGCTGGAGAGGATACACTTTCATCAGTGAAGCTGGGTGATCCAGCAAACCTGGAATGGATTGCTACAAAGTCATTTGCTATTTGCTGGCAAAAAGGTTTTGAATACTGGACCAGATCCATTCCAGGTTTGTTGGATCAACCAGCTTTACTGATGAAAGTGTATCCTCTCCAGCCTTCAGGAGCTTTAATAAATCGGGCCCATTGTGTTTAAATATGTTCAGCGCTCACATAGAGAGCGAAAGAATCTCTAATGAGTGAAAGAATGTTTGTAGCATATAATGAAGCCTCACCTGTGTCCATAAGACAGCCCTAGGAACACCCTATATTGTACTATTTCAGTATTATTTATACCAGCCTAAAATGCAACCACTTCAGGTGGGCATGTTAGCATATAATTATAAAATACAGGACTGGTTGTAACAGTCATTGTTACACACATTTGGTCATTTATAGTCCTTCAACATTTATATTCCTTCCCTATGACATAGAAACATAGCAACACAGAAAGTCGCTTTTGGAACAATATGAGCTAGTTTTGTATTTTATCTAAGAAAGATAAGTGTTCTATGAGAGTGAATGATTTTTTGATTTCCTTATCTTTATATAATTGGCTAAAAGATTTTAATACAAAATGTTTTTCTTAAGCTTAGAAAAATTATTTACTTTGGAAAGTAATTAAAAGTTCTCTGCCAATATGTTATGCCTGCAGAGTCTCATCTCCAGTCCCATAGCTACAATATAAACTCCTTCATTTGATAACTATGATAAGTAACTTTTGGACAGGAGGCCATCTAAATCCTTCGTGCCACTGCAGTAAAACCAGGGGAATAAGCAATTTGGAAATAATTGAATTAAAGCCACTCACCTGTCTTTGCTTCTTTAAGGGCACTGTCATTTTTACCCGGTCTACTTCTATGTTTTGGTCTTCAGCCATCTTGTTGGTGGTGACTGAAAAGTTTGTTAAAACACTTTTATTTATTGATCTTATTTATCATAAACAATTGCCATGTTTGTTCAAAAAATAAGTGCTTCTCTTATTTCCATTCTTTGCTGCAAAGATGTTGGAGTTATGCATTAATATCAGAATGTAAATACTATGCATCATCTTTGAGCAAGTCATCAAATCAGCTTTCAGGTTTGCTTTGTTAAATAAACATATTATCTATAAATGTTACAATCAGTAATTTGGTATAAAGAATCACTTGCCATGTATATTAGAGCTATGGAGTTTTAATTACCGAGATAAGCCCCTATTTAGTGTAGTAATTACAAATTTAAAACTTTTTCAGGATGCTTCAGTATTTCTGAATAGCTCAGAATCTGCAATTACTTTCAGTCAGCCAGCAAAAGAAAAGAATGTATTAGGTTTGTTTGTCCTGTCTGGATTATAAAACCATCATTGTGTAATGTATGGCCAAGGAACATTTTTTGTAGTACACTGACCCATAAATCATAGAAAAGATTCATGTCAAATGTTAAATTGATAGATCTGATACTCTGGTGTAATTGTGTTTGAGGAATGTATTTGAGGTCACTATGTACTAGAACAAATTAGATTGACAGTGGATTGGCAAAGCAGTAATATAAAAGAAGAGAAAGATAAAGTGATTCAGTTTCACTAAACATCACATCATTTCTTCACAGTCACATGCCAGTGTGCTCATTTATAATGAAAGCCTATGCAGGGGCACGCATAATCTTGTTTACTGTGTGTTCTGGGTATTGATCGCTTGCAGTTTATAAGAAGCAATGCATTGTACTGCAAAATCTGTGCTCTGAGAGTTATGGAACACCACAAAAAGTTCCTAATGTTGGAAAGTATTGTTTATGAAGGTTCCAGTGTGAAAACTATACAATCTAAATCTGTTTGGTTTCGTATGTTTAGAAACTCTGTTATTTCGTGGGCCCTTTGGGCCTTTTGAACCCACTTTGTCTCTTGATAACAACATTTAGGTTGATGAAAATTGATATCATCTCTTTTTCCTAGACTATTTAGGATGCTAACTTCTAGCATATTGTTTAGGCTTGCCTATCTATTTATACCTTTATCGTTTGGTGAATATTTAGATTATACTCATCCTAATGAGATGCTCCTTTTTTGCCTAGATGCCATTTCATCTGAAGTTTTTAAACAATATTGAACTTTAAATTTAACTGTCTATGAAGACACTACCACTACTATTACCACTGGTAACACTCTAATACATAAGGGTATATAATTTGGTCAGACAGTAATCCTCATGTAGGCACCAAAGTCATGTGCCCAGCTGGATTTTTATCTCATCACACTTTTTCTATACCTAGTAGAGCTTTATTCAAATGTATGGCAATTATGCTCGTTGATTCGGAGTTGCCACCTTCATGTAGGTTATGCTTCCCTACACTAAAGTGGGTAGGTCGTTGGGGGAATGGCACTACACATTTTTATTGTTGATTCCCAAAGTCTGTAACTTGTCAATTATTTCCTGGCCACACTTAGTCCTCCCTATTGTTTTCTTGATTGACAGCACTCTCTGCTGCTGCTGCAACTTTCCCATTATGAGTTCTTTACTTTATGAGGCTTCACCTAACAACTGACTGTCATACATGAACCTTTTGATGTATTTTAACAAAATATCTGTAGAGAAAAAAATATTATACCCACCTTTCCTTTAGCTTTCATGGTGTAGGGGTAGACGTCAATTCCCACTGTTGTGATCCTGAGAAATCTTGATCACTCTGATGATGTTGCAGGCCACTGCTGGTAGTTTTACA
>NC_092858.1:45748082-45907878 GCF_032062135.1 Pyxicephalus adspersus | reverse complement strand
GTGTTAACCCCTTGTTGCCCAGTCAGTTGTTTTCAGCCCTTTCCCTTGTACTGTTCCAGTGTACCTCTCGGTCTGTGGATATTCCTGTGTCACCTGTGTCTCCTGTTGCTTCAAGTGTCTCCTGTGTTCCCGATGCCCACAGTGGCCCCTCTGTCTGTCACCTGGATCCCTCGTATTTCACCCCTGGCGTGTGACCTGACCTCTCTTGCTTGCTGCCTGTCTCGACCCTGGCCTTCCTCGACTATTCTCCTGCCTTGTGTGCCCAAGGACTGCAACCTGGCAGTAACCAGCAATGCAACATCGTCACCACTAGAGGCTCTGGAGAAAACCTGGTTACTGCTTAGACTCTGCGCATTGACCTTTCTCAGGGCTCACACCACTCCCGTGCAAGCCGTAGTACGCCCTAGTGGCCATGTCTCCCCAAGCCTGACAATAATACCCATTGATGAACTTCTTCTGTTCCCTCAACCAACAAAAATGCCTAGGGCTTCCAGAAATGGAGGAGCAAATAACCTCCCTCCCATGTGGCAGTGCTACAGTCTAGCAGCTAATTTCTAAGCCCAAGGACTGTCAACTTACCAAGGTGGGGTCACCAATCCCCCTATCATTCACCACCATCATGCACTGGAGTTTTGGTGTTGGCTGCAATAGAAGGCACTAATAACAAGAATGTGGTTGGAAGGCATTACATAGAAACTTTTTTTCAGTAATGAGCAATGTGACAGTGCCTCTTTATTTTGCTTTAAACTTGTACATGTGACTGCTTTAGGACTTTGCCACTGACTAATATCCATATTCAATGTTACTTCTTTTTCTTTTTTCATTCATAATTTTCAATTCATTATTTTACTTGTTTACTTTATTTTCTGCTTGTTTCTTCTGTATGTAAGGATTTTTAATTGCTGGGACACGCAGCGCCTAATCTCACAATGGAGTGATTTAGTTGCATTGCAGAAAGTATCAGTGATTAATCATTTCTTTGGACCAGAATGTGCCAAAAAGTTAATTGCAAATTTAGGGAATTGTTATATAAAATTTTCTCACTGTAAGCATTTTACCGTGTTCTAAATCCCGCAAGATTAATTTTGCTATTGTTTTATAATTTGCTGCCGTCTCACAAAATAGTTATAGCTGTAGGAAAGTCTGATTTCTCAACTGCATAGTTAAAATTGCCTCTGTGTTTTATCTTTATATGTACTTTTCTTCTATATCAGCCCATATAGTGACAGTAGAAATGAAGAATGATGCATCTCATCTGTCTTATATAAAGCCAGTGGGGAACTGCTAAAATATGTTAAATCTCAAAGGACACTAACCACAGCCAAATGTATGCCACTTGTAATGCAGATCTCTACTGAAACTGATCTTTATGGGGATAAATGGCAGCTTCAGGACCTCTGTCACTTTTCATTAATCTATTTACTTTGAGCTTTCACATCAGTGGCTGGATTCTGAAAAGGGAACTGTGTCATGTGTTGCATCCTGTATTTAACAAAAAAAAGACCAACAGGAAGTGCTGGGATTGGTAGCCAGAAAAAAGACTGTATTTAGAGAGAGGAAACTAAAGACATTAAAAAGCTATGACGCTGGTGTGCATAGTTATAATCAAAACCATAAGCAGGCACTGAAAGAAACTTCCAGCAGAAAAAGAAGACTGATGTAAGGAGAGTCCCAGAGAAGAGCCAAGGAGGAAAAGTCCTAAATGGATGAATAAGGAGTTTAAATGATCTGCCTCTCATTCCCAGCTATTTTCTTTCTCACCTGAAGCTCTGTGCAGGTAAAGTTGACATAAGATACATTCTTTCTGTGCATTCTGTAAAACCCTCTACAATCTCTGATCTGTAGTGAAGACAGCTGTATTCTGTATTCAGTCTCCTCCTGGTTTTAATATGGGGAGTGATTAGACAGACATGATAACACACTGCCTGGATCTATCTTCTGGCTGCATGGCTACATATATCATTCATGCTCTTATGATACTGGGATTTTTTCTTGAGATATGCAAAGCTTTAAAGTGTTACACTGGTTTGAATATAGAATTAGGTTAATATGCTTAATAGAATTTGGGACATCTTTTTATACAGAGTTAAAAACTGATGTACCCTTCCTTCTTAGTGGAAAGCTCTTGGCCCTTATTTGGCTTGGTTTAAGTCAATGGTTTCCCTTTACAAGCCATCTATTCTCTCACCTTAACTGTCAGCAGTAATACATTTTATAATATATGACTTTATTGTGCCAAAATGTGATATTACAAAGGGATGTAACAATGAAACGTGAGCACATTATGTGAATAACTCGCTATGTGTTTTCTTATTGTTCTGCTCATATAATGGTTTGTGTAACAGTGACAGTCCCTGTATCAGTGTCTGTTTAGTCTGTAATCACAGATCAACAGCATTTAAAAACAGTATTTACAAAACAAAATAATTTTGATTCAAATATGTATTTAATATAACTTTCAGTCCTGTTGTAAATTATTTAAGCTTTATTCAATTCTACTATAACCATCCCACTTCTTTTAATCTGCCTGATCCCACCAGAACCATACTGGGTATATAACCTGTCCATGTCTACTTTAACCTCACTACTTCATATACCATGTCCAACTCTACTATACCTATACTGATTTATGTAACCTGTACAATTATAGAACCATACTGCTTTATATATCCCAACACTACTAGAACCATAGAACCATACTGCTTTATAAAACCTGCCCAATACTAATAGAACCATACTGCTTTAAATAACCTGCCCAATACTAATAGAACCATACTGCTTTATATAACCTTTCCATTTCTACTGGAACCATATTGTTTTATATAACCTTTCCAACTCTACTAGAACCAATACTGCTTTATATAACCTTTCCAACTCTACTAGAACCATGTTGCTTTATCTAACTATCCAAATCTACTAGAACCATACTGCTTTATATATCCCAATACTACTAGAACCATACTGCTTTAAATAACCTTTCCAACTCTACTAGAACCATATTGCTTTATCTAACCTGTCCAATTCTACTAGAACCATACTGTTTTATATAACCTGTTCAATTGTACTAGAACCATACTGCTTTATATATTCCAATACTGCTAGAACCATACTGCTTTATATTACCTTTCCAATTCTACTAGAACCATACTGTTTTATATAAAATGCCCAATACTACTTTAACCATACTTCTTTATATAACCTGTCTAATTCTACTATACCAAACTTTTTATGTAATCTATCCAAATATACTATGCCCATACTTCTTTATATACCCTGTATGATTCTACTGTAACCTTTAAATACCCTGGCTATTGTTTTAAAGTAAATTCAGAATACTGGTATAACGTTTTAGTGAATTCACATATACCTAAATTATTCAGTTTCCAAGGGGTATTTAATATAAACAAAATTTGTAAAAGCAAGAAAACAGCTGGGGTATATTTTTTTTATTTGAGAAAACACTAGCATCAATCCTCGAACAACAAAATTAACAACCCTGGAATTCCATTGGCCTTGGTCTTTTATTATTTGCTCATGGAACCACCTGGATCCTTTTATTTTAAAAGTGATGTACTTTTCTCCAAGTATGCTACCATAAATGTAAGAAAACACTGAGCTGACAGTTGCATCACATCAGAGTCAAACAATTTAAATTCAATACATGTTATTTGTATTTTGTGTTCCATAGGCTGTTCTTAAAATGTAGCTAGCATCTAAGTAAAAGTTAAAGATATACAGAAAGTTTCCTGGATGTATTTCTCAACAAACTTAGTTACATTTAGCTTTTTTTACAATTGTACAGTGGTAACTGTATCCATATTTGTTTAGTTTCTGTTATACATTTACTAACTTTCTTTTGCTGAATATTCACTTTAAGTGACAAATTAAGTGACAAATTTAAGTGAATACAGTACAGCATGTACACATAGGCACTGTCTGAACAACCAGGGAATGTAAATGCATACGTTCTCCCAAATGGATACATAGGAAACCATACAGATACAGAATGATCAACGTGATTTAAAGTACACAGTGTAAAAGTTTTGTCACTGAAAACAATCGTTTATGATAGTCAACTCAATTTGACACTAGAATGAATGTGCACTGTATACACATCCATGTTCAGTTTTATGGAGAAAGGTGTGTGTGTGCGTTTGGTAAGTAAGAGTCACCCCTGTTGTGTTCTTCCCCTTAGGAAATAAAAGTAGTCACCCATGGTCAGTTGTTTAGTAAACCACTATGGGTAGATTTTCACCTGAGATAATTAGGAGTACCTGTGGTAGTCAGGTGTGTTTTTATTGTCTCAAATTTTTCATGTTTAAACTAGGATACTCACACTTTTAAAGAATCTGTCAACGTAAGTCAATGTACCTTTGACTGAAGGTGCAACTACCTATTACATGCTTTTCCTATTTTTGGTGTGCCTTGCTTTGATGTGTCTTATTTACTTCTTTTTACTTAATAAACCTAAATACATTTCTCAACAGGTTACCTCTAGTTTAACTTCTAGCTATGGGTAAACTTCCTAAAAAAAGGCAGTGAGCAAGGAAAGAATGACCCTCGTAGGCCAGTGTCTAGGGAAGTTATAGAGGGCAACACCAAGTTAAAACTTACAAGTCATGCAAACTTTTTCATATATTCTTTCCTTCTGTTAACTTCTAGACATTATTGGCTTAAATTGGTAAGAGAGCTGTAGGGGAAATGGGGTGCAAGGGATGTACCAAGCAGTTAGTTTAGTTTTTGTTAAAATACATAGCCCACAGAACAGAACTGGAATCAACAGATATTTATTGTGCACTTATTGAACAGGAATTTGTCATGCTAATTTTAACGTTGGTAAAAAACACAAGTATATCTGATTCCTAGATCAACCTTATAATTTGCTCCCACTTAGATTTTTCCTGCAAAAAGCTGTTTATGGATACTATTACTGAATTATTGGGCTGGTACATTGGAAGCCTGAGGGCTCTAGGGAAGGGAGTGTGTTGTGTAAATGCTGTAATACCTATTTAATGACATAATTCAGCATTCTCCAATATTGTGCACAGTTTTTAATGACTTGCAGGTGTTTGCAGTTAGATTTACTGAGTATGGACATCAAGTTTTCATTAAACCTTTAAAAATATACTGCAAAGTTTATGTATAGACAAAATGCTTTGGAGAGCTTGGGGAAGTGCTCGAACCTCTGTCTAATTTTTATAGCTGTTCGTGTCTCACAAGGGATATTGATCCCTCTTTTTGCCCTGTTGGCTATAGTCACTAGAAGAAAAACTGATAGCTAAACCAAATTAGAAATCTTTCAATTTGACATTGGTTTCAGGGGTCAACTGTTTAAAAGGGAACTCCACTCTCCCTGCAGAGATTTTTCTTAAATTCCTGTTCCATCTCCATGACAAGAAGTAAATGGAAATCTTCCCAATGGACACAAAGGGGTTACAACTTTTCCTTTCAGTACCCAAAACTAAAAAGAAAAAAAGGGTGTACATTCACTTTTTACATGAAGTGACACTGAATTTCCAAAGATGAGCATCAGCTTAAGAAATATATATGTCATACTGGTCATATTATCAAATAAAAACCAAAAAGGTCCCTTGATTATTAGAAGCCTACATCCGATCCACTTACAATTTCAGAATTTTTAGCAGGGCCAAATAAAGTTATGGCTATAAAGCAACATGTAGCTTGGAAATGTTATAATTCAACGTGGGAAATTTCAGATTAAATATGGCAGCACTTGGACTGCCAATTCTATAGTAACTATGACTGTAATCGTTCCTGAAGAATTAAAATGTTAAAAATATCGATTCAGTTGGTTGGTCCAAATTTGGAATGGTCCAAAAATTGTAAATAATTACAGACGGAATGAGCTAGCTGTCCCAGATAATATACTTTGTAAATTTGTAAATTGGTTGTCATTAATTGATTTTGTGGTCATAAAACAAATGCAGTGAAATGAGAGGTAAACTAGAAAGGTTGTGGCTTCCAATAACTAGGTTGAGAGGTGTCACGGTATACAATTCTGTAAAACAAGGAAAAAAATTCCTTCTTTGGCTGAATCCTAATCACCAGAAACTTGTAGAAACCATGGGGTAATAAAAGGTGTGATACATATACAATTTGTGTTACTTTTAAAGAAAGAATAAATATAAGACAGCACTCAAATCACACATGCATGATCCAACTGCTAAAGAACCTGCTTCTCAATGATGCATGCAGAGACATAAATGTTTTTATTGTATGAGCATGCTTTTCTTTATAATAATGAGACTCTCCTAAATTTCTTTTGTAGGCAGACCATGTCAGAGCTTTTTCACAAATAGCATATCACAGTTGTTGACATTTCCATTATCTCTGTATAAAAGCCCATAGGAAATGCTCTGATTGTGGGACACAAGTGTAAAGTGTAGACATTTTTCCATGTACAAATCAACAGTCCTGGCCAATCTGCTTCCAAATATTTTTTGACGAGGAGTTTTTATACTTTAGGATGTGAAATAGGACAGGTTTGGTGATAAATAATCAAATGTTTTGCACTTTTTATCTATTTTACTTATTTTAAGTGTTATAACTTTTACTACAACTTTACGAACTCCAGCACCTTTCCCAACAAAAGAGCTTACAATTTCCACCGTCGTTACACATGCACTTTCAGAAAGACCAGTTTTAGTTGAAGACAGGTAACCTAACAATAAAACTGAGAAAACAGGGAGAATATACAAGCTCTATAGAAATGATGCTAGATGTCCTTCAGCCAGGGTATAAGGTGGTCTCTAGCAGACTTGCACCAGCTTGTAATGCACAGAGTGGGAAGCTCAAGCTGTAATTATAGAAAACAATTTCAGTACAGGAGAGGAACCTATACAGCCGTGCAAAAGGGAAGGTAAGACTGGTCTTTGGCAATCTACAAGAGTCATATTCAAAATTAATAAAAGCAAACTGTTATTCCTAAATGTTTGTGTTGGCAATCACTGTTGGTAGTATTGGTGCTTTTACCAATCCTGGATAAATGTAATAGGAGAATTGTATAGAAAAAATAAAAAGCCAACAAATGGGCTGCTGACCTTTTGTATCAACACCCCCAACCCCACAATGTCTGTGGCAAACTAAAGTTATACTTAGCTGCCTGATTATTTTATTTATGTGTAGAATGTGAAGAACATGGGAGTCATTTAATATACAAATTATGTGTAATTAAATTCTGTTCATTTTAAACTGTAAATTTCGGGGGATTACTATAATGAACCTGTTTTGTGTGAACACAGAACAGTCTTGCTCAAAAAAGCCACTTGAAATGGTAGCCAGTAAAAGGAATGCTCCCCTTATGCTGTTGGATGGAGTACCACCTTTATAGACAACTAAAAACATAATTACAGTCATGAAGCTGGCTCTACCGAGTGGTGTTTGGCTACGTACACACGTGCAATAATTATCGTTGGAAAATTATCAATTATCAACCAATCAACGATTATTCATGATTTTTTTGATTATTTTCAAATATAATTCACCAATAATGTACACACTAGATATGATCGTTTGAATGATGCAGGAAGTGAGGTGTACTGGAGAAAGTGTACCGCAGAAACATCCACGATCACTGAACAACCGTACATACAATAGATAGCGAATTATCATTGCCCAATTCGATCCGCAAGGACGGCATTGCTCATTCATCGGCCTCGTTGGCCAGTCGTTGTTCACTTTTTTGTTAATGGTTATCGGATAATCGGTCGTTAATCGATCATTTTCCAACGATAATTACTGCACGTGTGTACGTAGCCTCTGTCCCAGAACTATGCAGGCATCATTAAATTGAAGGTTTATCAATCATAATTCTTTGGTTCCATGTGGTTGAGAATGGCTGGCTAGAGTATAAGCCCTTGTGCCTGTACCTGCCCACCACATGATTAGAATGATGGGAGTGGACCTAATGCATGCTACAATGTCTGTAAATGTTGTACAGCAAAAAAGTCATGAGGCAAGCAAATCCAAATCATGTCCTTGGGCGATTCATAGAAGTAGTTAGATCAAATGTCTACCCATTGTGTATGGCTTATCAGCCTTGCCCTGTTGCATTCATGAGCAAGTGAAAAAAGAACCATGATAATATCAGGAAACTTTTTTAGGAAACCCAGTCTAGCAAAGCAGAGCCATCTTGATGTGTTGTACGCTTCAGTACTTAAAATTAGGTACTTTCCTAATTGTATTGCCAAATAAAATCATCAGGTACAATGCCTTCTGCTACAGTGGTCTTCTGTCCTTGATTGAGTTTTTTCTTTGCACAGTTAACTGAGATTAGATCATTTATTTATAGCAATAGACAAATTCACTATTTTAATTCATGGGCCACATAAAATGGTATATATAATTCTGTAGAATAATGTTTGTCAACATTATCAGAGTATTGGATTTTAGCAGTAAAACAAAACCAAACAGGGCCTTTTTATCTCCAAAATACACATGAATCTGATTACCTAATGTTCTCTGAGATCGGAGAAGATAGACTATCATAGGTGAACCTGGGTGATCCCAGCAAACCTGTCATGGATTTTTGCCAAATAATAGCAAATGATTTTTAAGAAATCTTTTACAGGTTTGCTGGAACACCTAAGTTCACCCATGATAGTCTGTCTTCTCCAGTCTTTGAGAGTTTTAATAAATCAGGCCCATTCTGCCTAAAAACTGGAGTTACATTTTAATAACTCAAAACTGACACTTTAGCGGCAGTCATTTTGGCACAACTCAGTGTTCTGTCATGCCGCCGCTTTGTATGTGTTTAGCCCGCCCAATGATGCTATCTTTATAAAAAAAAATATCTTGTGGAATGTTATATTTGCTGCTGGCGTCACAGTGCTTTGACTTCTTCAGAACTCTAGACTCTATGGAAATAGCACTTCCTGCAATTCAAATATATATAAAACAATAGTTGTTTATTTATAATGTGCTAACAGATGCCATGTGGCTATGCTTAGGAGAGTAATGTGTTGTGATAATACAGCTCAAGTCCACTAATAGGAAAATAAATGTGTAGCATTAAATAATTCTTCATCAAATAATTATTTACATGCTTCTTTCTGCTATCCTAACATACGGAATGATTCCCGCGAGACATGCAGATATCTTTTGATATAGGACTGTCTTTCGCACTGTGCTTGTTTAGTAGTGGACTTCTCATTCCCCCCTTTTTATAATCTGGCTTGTTTTTATTTTTCTGATAGTCTGCACGCCCTTACTGATACACTGTATTGATGATAGCTACCAAACTCAACACAGCTATGTGAAATAAATAGCTCTGTAATATTAGGCTTCATCTGTATGCAAATCAATGCTTCTGGATGTACAAAAAAAATGTGTGGTGTTGCCTACTATCCTATTGTGAGAAATAAACTCCCCATGCAGCAATCGTTCTAACTATATACCTGTAGATTGGTGTACTCATTACAGCAAAAGTGGATCCAACTTCAACAAGACTCATGCTCTCTCCCCCCTGCAGGACTTCCCTGTATACCTACAAAATTATCTCAAAGGGTTTTTATTAGCTCATCCATTTACTGGACCCACTTTGGCTATCACAAAAAAATAAATAAAACAACACCTTTTATTCTTTCTTTTGCTGCCCAATGACTCTAAGTATGGGTTCACTTTCTTTTCTCTCTAGTCTTAATGAGGCTGAATCTGGCAAGTCTGTATGTACCTTTGATAAACACTTTTGGAACGCTACCCCAATCAGACATGTTCCCTCATTTTCCCATTCCATTCTGGTGTGTCTGAATAGCAAAAACAGCTTGAAAACTCATTTGCACAACAACAAATAGGATGCATTAGGTTTTCTGCACATAGATCTTTGATATATAACAAGGATTAAAAAGCAGACTTTGAATTTATAACCTGAAGTCCCCAGAACTCCTTAAAATATACCCCAACCTCTCTCCTTTATGCTCCAGATGTGAATCTCAAAAAAGTGCACTTTTACATATATTTTGGTGTTGCCCTTGCCCTCCAGATCTTTGAAAATCAGATTTAGGTTGTAAACTTAGCCATAGTCTACACCGACATTTACCCCAGCATTTGACCTGAGGCTTTAAAAGCCGATTTTTAAAATTCACATGCATTCCAATATGTTAATCTACACCAGGACGTTTCCTTAAGGCACGTTCACGAGCTTTATCTTAAACGTTGCTTGCAACGTTTAAAAAATTGAAAAGCAGGGTAAACACGGGAAAATGCTTGAAAACGCTCCTATTGAATTTAATAGAGGCTTTTACACGCTTTTTTTTTTTTTACTTTAAAAGATTTTTATTAAAGTTTTACAAAACAGACAAAAACAAATAACAAAAAGACCAAGTTAACATTATGTATGAACGGTACAAAAGAAAGGGAGACAGGGAGTTAAGAGAAAAAAACATAGACATCTATACAAACATGGATACCAATTGCGACAAAAACAAAAACCAAAATCAAAAAAAAAACAAAAAAACAAAAAACAAAAACGCATAACATTAACCGAAACAAATACAAGAAATACAAGAAATGTACTCAAAGCCTACAATATAATTAGAAAAAATAATCAGTTATCGTAATTCAAGGAGCCTACGGTCTAAGTCAGGAGTGGCATGATGGTCTAGCCAAGGTGTCCATACCTTGTAGAATTTTTCCATAGAGTCATTAGCTACAACAGACATTTTTTCTAGTACTATTGTATCTGACAATCTAGACATTACAACCTGAAAGCTGAGAGAGGGTTTCCGCCAAGCTGCCGCTATCACCTGACGTGTGGCTAGAAAAATAAAGGAGATCAGTTTGCGCTTACTCTTAGAAAAAGTAGGGTCCTGCTTATGAAGCAGGGCTGTCCAAGGGTCCCTCCTGATAGACACATGCAGAACCGATCGAATATAATTGAAAATCCTTATCCAGAGTTTTTACAAGCTTTTTTTTTAGCTTTTTATGAAACCTTTCATTTCATTCAAAAACAATGGGGGCTTTTATAAATGTTTTTAGCAGGACTTTGGAGGAGTCAGGACTTTGGAGGAATCAGGAAGCCCCATTTAACAAAGGAGAGTCCCAGATCTCCACCATCCACCCTGGGGAATGAGTACAGGGGTACATAAAACCCCTTACTCATTTCCTGAAAGGAGGGTTAAAATATGTGTAAAAAATAGGACGGGGCTTTATTATTAAAGTATTTTATTAAACGTGTGTGTGTTTGTGTAACTAAACTTTTTTTTTTTTTTTTTTTTTACAGGTTATCTCACAATGACAGGATGATTCCCACAGCTGCATTCATAATATAAGCACAGCTGTGGCACTCCTCCTGACAGTGTGGGATCCCTGGGCACTAAGAATTAAATGAGGACAAGGCTCCCCATCTACCTCTAGTGCTTTGTGATTGGCTGAGAAAAGGGAAACTCTGATTACAGCTGAAGCATCATCAGGATTTCCCTTTCCTCAGCCAATCAGGGAGCTGTGCTATGCTGACGTCTCCGCTCTCCTGATTGCTCCCGCAGTCCTAGCGGAACTGTAGTATGTGTTCTTGGATACAGAACACATGTCACAGCTTCTCTAGGGCTGCGGGAGCAATTAGGGGGGCAGAGCTGTCAGCATAGCAGAGTTCCGCTGATTGCTCTGCTCCCTAAATGGCTAAGAAAGAGAAATTCTGATGACGCTTGGGCTGTTTCTTTTCTTTTTTTTTCAGTATCTCTTCCCTTTTTTTATCCATTTCCCCCACTCCTTTCCATCTTACAGCTATCTTCCTTCATGTCAGTGTTTTTTTATTCTATCCATTATTCCCTCTCTCATGCCCTGTTATGTCTTCTCATGTTAAATGTTCCCCAGCTCTGATAAAAGTTCAAAGGATTTCATCTTCACTAACCATAGCTTCACTTTATCTTTCAGACTCAATACTCTTTTAAATAGGTTACGTACACATGTGCAATGGTTCTCGTCTGATAATCAGCTCAGGGCCGATATCGGACGAGAACCTGGCATGTGTACAGCGCTCGTTGTCCATCGTCCAAATGAGCGTCCTGGCGGATCCATGGACGATGGACGACAAATGACAAACGATTTTAATGGACGAGAAGGGGAGAGAGCGCAGGGGGGGTGCCGCTTCGTCGTTCTTCCCCTCCCCTCTCCATAGAGCAGAATGGTGCTGTATGTACAGTACTCGATCATGCATCGTGCAGTTGTTAGTCGTTAGTGAAAGATCCTTTCCAGCAACAATTATTGCACGTGTCTACGTAGCCTTAGTCATTGATCATTTTAAGACACCTTTGTTAATGTCTATTACAAACTGTATGTTTGGACCATGTTAGTTGAAACTAGTAAAAGAAAACATATATTAGCACACTTTTTCTTTTGTCTTCTTGAATTTGTAACTGCTATGTCCATATTTGTCATGGTAAGAAATAAAAAAAAATAAAACTTTTATACAATACAGCATCTATATGAGCTTGTAACTCTCAGTGGTCCATTACACCCAACATTCTCAATTTTTAGATGTCTACCGGTAACAGCACCTCTATGTCCACTGTTCTTTCCAACATTTACCTATATACAGTCTCTCTAAGCTTGATTAAACCTAATTTTTCCAGGTCCAGAAGTACTGTAATATATATATTGGTCAATAGAACTTTTTAGCCAATGTTCCCATACTAGCAGACAGAGGGAAACAAACCAGAATACATTTGGGATAAGCACATATTTGTCTTATGTCCTATTGCAGAAGTAAATGGAGCCCCAGAGGACTTGAGTTAACATAGCAGCCCATCCTATGGAGCCAGACTTGTTTAATGACCTATGTTTTGGTATGTAAGAGCTATGTGAGTTTTTTCCACATAACAGACGTCCCATATTTAATTCATCACATGGGAGATATGCTGTGGATGGGCCTGTAGCCAGCAGTTAGCAATAACACAGCTTGTTTCAAGAACAATCTGAGCAGCGCCGATACTCTTAACTGAGCCAGAATTGTGGGAAAAATACAAATATTACTGCTCTGAACTCATTACTTTCTATCTCTGTTTTTAATCAGTTCTATGATTTTTATATTTAAATTAAGCTGACTTAAAGGTATGCATGAGAAACTTCTGATCTGGGGTTAGACCGATCAATACAATACAGTCACTCTTGGGTGCAACTCATGCCTGCCTTTAATGACCTCTTTCTAGGCAGCTGACTCTTCTGGATTAGTATAACTGCCATGAAGCTATGTAGTAATTGTTCTGTAAGTGCCCTTTTAATATCCCTGAAAATTTATAACAATTGAAGTTATACAGTTAAAACTCTTCCTGCTTGTGGTCAGATTTAGAGTAGTTCAGAGTGCGTGACTGCAGTTCTCCATCACTGCCAACATCTAAACAATCTTGATTCCTGAACTTGCTTCCCCAGAGACAGCCGGGTGCCTCAATTCAATGCCAGGAAGCCTTGGACATGCAGACCTTTTCCAAAAGTTTTAAACAATACTTAGAAATTATTCACTTAGAAATTCTGAAGCAACACCATTCTTTAATATTTCACATATTGTTTTGATCAAAATTGGGTGTGACCAAAGTTACATTCTTGCAGCATGCTTTTTGAATGAACAAATACAACAATTTCTGGCTTTATCAAAGCATCCATGTAGACTTGTGTGTGTTTGTCTGTAGATTGTATTGATAAGGAGCCTGAGCAGACACTACATTATGAACAACATGCCGGGGAGAGTGAGCTCTGGTTGATGACAGTGTATTGTGATAACAGCATGTTAGCTTGTTTGATTTGTACTTGAAGCCATTTTGTCTTTCCTGTGCATAGTTTCTGCTGTTGGAGGTGTGAATGATATGGCTTCAACAGTTTTGTGCTGGATAAAATACAGTAGCAGTAAAATAACTATTTTAGATTAAGTGGGAAAGAGCTAAAACCTTTATGCTGATTACTGATACTAATACTGATTAACTAAAAGGGTTAGGAATCATCACACAATAAAGTGTGTTAGTATTCACTTCTATTATCCAATCACAGGAAAAACAAATTTCTGTTCACTTATTTAACCTGCACAAGATTGGATAAGCAAACAAGACTTTTCTTTTCCCATTTTTGAGTAACTGAATTTAATACTCAATGAATGGACTTGGACTTTTTTAGACTATAATCAACTGAAAGTATTATTTGACCATGCAATTAATCAGTCATAAACATAGACCAATACAAAAATAGTGGTTTGTTGTTAGCATGTGAAGCATCAAACATACAGTATATAAAAAGATCAAACAGATTTTATTGGAAATTCTGTTACATACATACATTAATGCATCAACAGTTGCAGTCAAAGTCTAGAAGCAAGATTATCATGGATTAGACTGATTTCTTAGCTATGATTGCTCCTATTGTTTCAACGCTTTTCGCAAATGTGCTTCATCAGGAAATTTGTGTATAAGACAACTCATGGGATGTGTCAGGAGTGGTAAGATGGACTTTCATCTGTTCTTTTAAATGTCTCTTTTCAGCAAGGCGGCTTTTCCTGGAGCTCAAAGTTCCAAATGATTGTATCAGAGGGAAACTAGATTTTTTCCACATCTACAGAGTGTTATAGCAGGTCAGCACACAAATCATTGAATACCCAGATACTGGATGTATGGAGGATGTGTGCCAGTTATAAACATATATAAACCAGTCATATATATACGTGCATTTTTGCAAAGAAATGTTTGATGGTCAGAAGAAGGACCCTGCTGGGGAGAAGGGGGGGGGTGGGAGGCACCAGCCCGAGCCTTGGATCATGTCTCCCATATAGAATTGCAGGCTCAGGACGGTGGGCTGGTTGTCTCTCCCATCACCGGCTCAGATCATCATGACGTCACTTTGGGGGAAGTTTCTTCCCCTTTGAGTAACACATAGGTAGGGGTGTAGTGGGACGGGCATGGATAGTACCATGCCCCATCTCCTTTTTTTAGCGACTACACCCCTGCATATATATGATATATATGTGAATTATTATTTATTCTCCTGTACAGATGCAATTCAATTCCTTAATCATCAAGCAACAAGGAGGCAAAATTGATTAAGAACTTGATCAAACAGGGGGTCTTTGGTTTGCAATTTTTTTATTTGAGTCAAATCAGCTCATTTTAGTCAAATCAGTTTAAAATGCGTGTGGCCACCCCAAGTCTTTTCAGATACCGAGTAGGCAAGCAAGATGTAAACACTGCAAAGATTGAACATGGGTGCTGACAGTGTTTGTGTTGTGACAGTGTTGTGCTAGATTTAGCTAGTGTTTATATGCTTGGCCAATAAAAATATACCATGAATGTATGCCTTGCATAGTTGTCATACTTATCTATAGCAAAGTGGTGTTGCTTATGAGAAATGGACATTTTACAATGATAGGACCATATGAACCACAACTGGATTTATTTCTCTGGG
Organism: Pyxicephalus adspersus; assembly: GCF_032062135.1. Classification (NCBI taxonomy): domain Eukaryota; kingdom Metazoa; phylum Chordata; class Amphibia; order Anura; family Pyxicephalidae; genus Pyxicephalus; species Pyxicephalus adspersus. The sequence continues at coordinate 45,892,482 of NC_092858.1, read as the reverse complement.
TTTCATGAGTAAGCAATGTAAAATGCGTGTTTACACGATTAATACAATATAGGAAACAAACTAAATCAATCATCAAATTCTTTGATCTGTTGGAAACTGCTAAATCAGATACTAGTGTTTCATACTTATGTAGTCATATGATATGATATAACTTTTTTTACAGTTCTCTAAATATTCCCACACGTTATTTTGGATCTCAATATTTTAGTTCTCTATTTTTTATTAAAAGCTAAAGTCTTTTTCTGCTGTGTTATATTTATTATCTTAGTTGGGAATGTTTAAAAAATACTTTCACAGTTACATTCTCTCTATCCAAATATTACATAATTTGATCTGTTCAAATAATAATAATTTCCTGTATTTCTGTTGTTCCAACATTTTTTTTCACAGTGGACATCATTCATACCACTCCTTGACCCCAAATGAGTAGACCACCTACTATATTATCATTATTATTATGTTAATTATTAAACAGTATTTATATAGCATCAACATATTACACAGTAACATATTGCTACATCTGACATGCATCATAAATGCTAGGGTCCTGTTTTTGAAGAAAGCACTCTAAGGGAATCCACATAAACATACAGTATTAAAAACATACAATTTCAAGGGCTCTATTTATAAATAGGCAATCTGACATTCCCTCAAACAGGCCTTGGTGGGAATCAATTACTGCCGTTGAAACTCATTGACTAGGAAGGTTCCCACTAGGGAATGTCAGATTCCCTGTTTTATAAGTAGAGCCTCAAGTGTTGCTGTGGAGAGTTTAAACGTCATACCCCATGCAAGCTTACCAAACTAAGATAACAATATCTGTGATTAGTATCACTTTTTGTAAACTACAAACAGGAGATGTTTAGGCACTTAAGCCTCATGAACACCTCCAATTATTGCCCTTGGAAAGGATCTTTCACAATCCTTTCCAATGACAAAAGACTGCACGATGCATGAACGAGTGCTGTACATACAGCACCGTTCTGCTCTATAGAGAGGGGAGGGGGAGAACGACAGAGCGGCACTCCGTTGTGTGCTCTCCCCCTTCCCTTGCAATTAGGATCGTTCGTCGTCTATCCTCCGTGGATCCGCCAGGACGGTCGTTCGGATGATGGACGACTGGAGCTGTACACACGTCCAATTCTCTTCGGATATCATCACCTGAGCCGATTATCGAGTGAGAACCATTGAACGTGTGTACGTAGCTTTGAGGCTATGTAGACACGCTAGATCAGGTGTGGGCAAACTTTTTTAGTCAGGGACCACAATCTGAAAAAAAATTTGCCAGAGGGGCTGGGTCGATGGTGGAGTGGGCGGGGTTATACCACCCCCCTGCGCTCTCCTACCTTCAGGTCCTTGATCCTTGAACGATGACGGACGGCCTCTGTACACATGTTAGATTCTCGTCTGAGGTGAGCCCTGTGGCTCGTATCGGCCAAGAATCATCTGACGTGTGTACATAGCCGATGTGTGACAGACAATGAAATACCAATATGAAATGACTAACTTATACTCTTAGAAATACAATAGATAATTTTTTTGTAGTAGATGAGGAATATCTACTCAATTTCTATAAAATCTTAAATTTGTGGATATGGGTTTACTGAGGGCAGTATTTCAGGAGGAACAAACAGCTCACTGGCAACAAAAGGCCTTTAAATAAGGCACAGCAAGATCAACAAACCAATTCTTTAAATAACTAATTCAGTTCAGTAATGTGCACATGTTTGAAGTTTATTACTCCTCTTTCTATTTAAATGTGGGGCTGATCCTAGATTGGTCCAGACCTTAGATTGTAAGCTTTTCTGGGCAAGGTCCTCTCCTCCTCTTGTGTCATTGTTTGTATCTGCCTGTCATTTGCAGCGCTACATATTATGTTGGAGCTATTTAAATACTGTTTAATAATATTAATAATAATAATAATAATAATAATAATAATTTTATTAGGTGGATCCAGCCCCTATGATTTACATTGGCAGCTACCTTGATGGGTCTGTTTCATGTCTGAGGGATGATCCTAGCCTGTTTTTACGAAATACACCACTTAGATGCAAATACACACAAATTTTTTCAATCTCGATCAAGCCTGCCAGATTCAGCAATAAGCATTTTGTGTCTATAATCAATTTGATGAATTATGATCATATTGTAACTCCTTAAAATTCCCACAGCTCATCTAATTATTTAACAAAGCCATTTTTAATACTGTCTGCTGTCAAATAGATTGCGATGTTAGCAGAACTTTTCAATTAGTGTTGCATCATGTATTGATTGTTGCCAGGAGCAAAGGTTAAATGACTTGTCCTCTTTAATAAGGAACTGGCAGGCCAAATGAAACCAAGATCCTAGCAAGTTTTACAGACAAGACGCCTAAAAGGGAAGCTTAACTTTCACGTTTATTCAACCCACTGTCCACATGGAGCCATATAGTCTTGGGAAATAAACACCAAAAGGGAACTCTGACATGGGGGTACCTGCTTCCTAAATACAACAAAAATGTTTTTCTTTTTTTCATAAACAAATTTGTTCAAAATATAGAATAATTTAATCATTTATGATGCATGCACAATTTGTCACAATGACTGTTGGTATAGTGATGCTAAATACAGCTGGCTAAAATAATGGGTGGTATGGCAAATGACATATACTATACCCAGGGGAGAACTGGGAACTTCTGGCCTAAGGGAAAACATAACTTATTAGTTCTTTTATGATAAGACTAGATTTCTATGGTTTACAAAAAATGTTCCATTCATAGAACGGCATAGGGTGCCATAGTGATTGGTTTGCATAGAAAAAGATACCGTAGATGTTCCTGAAGGACGTGGCTCACTATAGCACAGTCTGGGCTTCCTTTCTTCCTTTCGTCACAAGGGAAGTTTATTCTGAAAGAATTACTGTGTCACAGGCTATGAACTCCTAAACTGGAAGAAGGTAGCTATAATATGCCAAATATGTGTAACTTACTGTCCTACTGTGATCAATACACGAATTGTAGAGTATCCCCAATTAGAATCACCAGACCAATATACCTTATATACCAGTGCAGTTTTCTTCTGGAAAGTATTTTATAAATTGTAGATGAAGTTTAATCTGATTATTTGCTATCAATGAGCTAATATGGTTTTATGGGCAGCATGGTGGCTCAGGGTTTAGCACTCAAGCCTTTGCAGTGTTAGGTACCAGGTTCGATTCCCAGCCAGGACATTATCTACATGGAGTTTTTAGGTTCTCCCTGTGTCTGTGTGGAATTCTTCCCACATCCCAAAAACATTTGGTTGGGTTAATTGGCTTCCCCCTAAAAATTGACCTATGACTATGGCAGGGACATTAGATTATGAGCTCCTTTGAGGGACAGTTAGTGACACGACTATGGACTATGCTGCGTAATATGATGGCGCTATATAAATACTGTGTAATTATGAAATACAGCCTTTCTGTTTTCATGCTGTATTTGAGACCCAGTGATACAATTATTATGTATGTGCTTCTCTACGCAGTGCAGGCAGAGTAAGCAATTTCACTACTTAAAAACCTGTAGAACTGTATAGAACAAATGGAAAGGCTGTATAACAAATGTTAGCATCCTTTGAAAATTGCATAATGTCAATATATCAGACAGAATAAACCTTATGATTAGTCTGAGCTGCACTAGCTCATGGTGTTGCCTGTCCCATCCTGCACATACTTATGTGCCAGCCACACATAATGATGGGAAAATGTGAAGGTGTAGGAGGTAACAGGCAGACATTGGGCCTAATTTATTAAAGCTCTCCAAGGCTGGAGAGGATACACTTTTATCAGAGAAGCTGGGTGATGCAGCAAACCTGGAAAGGATTTCTTAAAAGTCACACTTTGCTAGCAAATGTTTTGTATCCTGGAACAGATCCGTTCCAGGTTTGCTGGGTCACCCAGCTTCACCGGTAAAAGTGTATCCTCTCTAGTCTTGGAGAGCTTTAATATTTGAGGGCCATTAACTAGGGAGTGTTAAAGCTTTGCCCAATCAGAACAGCCTGGGATTCAGCCATAGCAGCTGTCATTGCAGGTATGTCTACCTCTAGAAAACTGCAGTTAATACTTTTTATGCCTGCAAATGTATTTTTTGAGAACTAAAGTAATGTTTAAATAAGCACAGTCACATCTACTCACTTCACATTGTAGTAAATCAGGCCTTTTGTGTACTTGATGATGTATATTTCACAAAATGCCAATCACAGTATTAATGCATACAATTCTTAGTAACCATTCCAGATGGTATCCGCATATTTACTGTATGACATAATTGTAGGCATAATAAGAGATAAGGAAAAGGTCCATGGATATAGAATGTTTCACCAATTCAAATCACAAAGTCCGAGTCTAGAACAGGGTTGTCCAGCTCCAGCCCTTTAGAGCCACAAAGGATTTGTATATAAATAGTAATGTTATGCTCCTTGTAAACCAAACCTTTAATTTCTATGTGGTCTGTTAGAAGAATACAAAAAACATATGCAGCTCCTGGCCCCTCAGTACTGGAGGTTGACACCCTGCTCTAGATAAACGTTTTGACGTTTTTAAACCGCAAAGGAGCCTTAAAAAATTCTCAGAAGCATACAGCTCATGGTATACTTGTAGGGATGGGATGTCCTTATCCTAACCCCTCCTCCTGCTTTACATAAATTTTATTCACTGATGTTTAATCCAATAATACATTGAAATATGTAGAGACCCTTTACTGTCATAGTCAGTGTAAGAGATGAATCTGCTACTGCTTACATGGAAACTCTAGGAATCTCTGGAGTAGCCATATTCAACCGGGGGTTTTCCACAGTTTGCCAGGAATCCAGCTGTTGCTGATTAACCATGAAATTGTTGGTACCTGCAACGTTCCAGGGTTCCAACAACAATTTTTGATCTATCTGTAAAGATGGTATTCCATTCAATGCTGTAAGGGAGCATTCTTCCCTATGACCACCAATATATGGGGCAATTTCACCAAGTCTTAGTGAATTGGTTTTAGCCGGAATTCTCTGAAACCTAACAAAAAGTATTTTAAGTCTTCCTATGGCGTTAAAAGGTTGAGAAAGGCTGATCTGCATTAATGTTACAGCCAACAAAGCACAGCTTAGAAGCCATATGGAATTATGTGGATTCTCCAGGTTCAGTGCATTTTGAATTTCCACCTTCGATTACTTTTGTGTACTGTTTAGTGCAGACTGCTGTAAATTAAACTGCTGTACAGCACAATGATCTTCCTTTACATCAGACAGATTGGATTTATAGTCACTATAGTAAGGTCAGAAAAAGCAGCAAGGAAACACATTTAAATGCTGCCCAGAGAATTCCATGAATGGTCTTACCTGAAAGTCCCTACTACTGAGTGATGATCATTACAGCAATAATTCAAGAAGTGACATATATTACCATTGTTATGCTGCCGAAAAAAAAATCATTTGTGTTTTCATTTATGTTAGAGGTCTGTTTAGTTATAAAATAATGAGACATAAAATGAGACTGATTAGAATTTGTAAAATTCCCCTAAAAGGAAACCAAACAATGATCCAGAATACAATAATTATAATGTAAGGGCAGACAACTGAAAGTGCTTCCTGCTTTCCTTCCTGTCCAGCTCCTGTACTCTCCCACAGGATGGAAACAAAGAGCCACTTCTCTAAAATTTGTGTTTCCGTCATTAAAATAAAACACATTTTTTTAAGCACACCCCACACATTGGAAAACTTATGAAAATTATTTTCAAAGGAATTTCCATCCTTGGATGCCTTAAAACTGACCTTGAGGTTTAAGTGACACCAAAGAATGCAGTAATGTAATTACCAAAAAAGTTTTACTTTTATTTTAAAATCTAAAGTCTAGAACTTTAACATAGAACTGCAGTCCTTTTATTTTGCATTGGTTAGTGTGGTGTAGGGTAAGAGCCACTGTGAGGTTTTACTGTTGTCTGAAATTACTTTGTCTTTTAATAAAAACTTATTGTATATATTGTATTTTATGCAGCCACTAAAATTAGATACAGGCCCAAGAGGTGATCAGGCACATGTCACATAGATAAAGCAGATGAAAAGTAAGGAAAGCTTAATGGTGATAGCTGTCTACCAGGGCTATGCAAATCTGGTTAGACAGAATTATTAACACTTTTACAAGAACAACATATATGTACAGTATTTCATCCATGCATTCTTAACTTTCCCTAATTTGAAGAGACTGTGCTTCTAGGACCCTTTGTCCCTCTTTCCTTCTCAGTTGTTCCTCATTTTGAGTGGATATATAAAAATGAAATAATTTAACTATTTAAATTTGTTATTTTACACTAAACATTCTATCCATTCTCCAAATTATTTTCAAAAAGCTACTATAAATGAAAAGTGTTTTTTTTAGCTAGAGTGTCCTCTTTTCATATCTCCAAATGTTAGGAGGTATGATTTAATCGGTGTGTATAGTCATTTGCCTGGAGTTCAGTTTTAAAATAACAGTAGTACTTTTAGTGCAGTTACACTCATTTTTGTAATAGTTCCTCCCCCCCCCCCCTCAGTTTTATATTTACCTGTATTGTGTGGACCTTAAGCATATATGGCCCAGCATGGGGACCCCATCTTTGGCTAGTTTAGCTGAAACACAGATCTACTTCTTATTGCTGAATCAGGAGTTTATTATTTTGTGAACACAAATAAAAGGATTGTTTCTTTTTCCTTTTTAACATTTCTTATGTTTGTTAGTGTGATATTAAATGATCAGTTAATCAAACAAAGTAGTCCAACTTGGCAGATATAAAACTCTGTGATTGGAATGTGCTGAGGTCAGTGATGTTAGCTTCACAGCAGAGAATACATTTCTTTAGAAATAGGGACTTTTCTAGTGCAATTGACAATTCTCAATACTGACAGCTGCTGCACAGCTGCCTTGTGTTCTGTGTAGGAGTCCAGGTCCAGTTTGAGTGGGGTAAGGTCTAAAGCAATCCAGGGATTAGAAGACAACAGTTGGTTTTTATCAGCAACAGAAGGGACAATTATGAAATTCTAGTTTGTGATAAATTCTAGTTACTGATAAAAATTATTGTCATGCGCAAGTATGCAGGAGCTTTACAAAACCCTAGAAAATGTAGGATTTTAGGACTAGTACATAGTTGTTCATATAGTACTAGTAACTGCAATTATTTATATGCATGGTATTGCTACCATCTGCTTTAAAGCTTTAAATATATCCACTCTTTTTACAAGCCATTACAAAGCTAGACATAAACTATTAGATATGTGCTTTATCTGGCAAACCATCTATATTTCCTTCAATAAAAATCAATTGGGTTATTGTGATTGTTATATCATCCTAATGTTGCCATCAGCTTTGTATGTCTTGATTAGGTCAAAGCTATTTCACAGTTGACAGCATATCACTTTAACTTTCACTCAGTCAGTAAAAAAACAGACTTTCAAATACTATACTATACACCTAAGAAAAGCCCTAGTTTTTAACTGATTTTCATTTCATTTCATGTTTTTATTAAGTTGAAAGTCTAATCTTCAACCAGAGTTTATTAGAATGCTGGGGGTTCCTTGGGCAAGGAGCAGTTTGTGCCTTAAAGGTCAGTTTAAGTAACACCAACAATCTTTTTGGCTATCTGTAACGATGACATTCTTCCCACTGGCCAGCAGTGTAGGAGGAATTCTCCCTTCTGACAACCACACTAATATATTGTGAGCTGTGGATATAGTACTGATGGAAGGTTCTTCCCCAAGACCTGAAAGGTATTTCAGGGGTTCCCCAATGTTAATAAGATTGATAAACATCGGTTTAATCTAAAATGTTGCAAAGGTAAAGCTACTTACACCCAAAAACCAACATTGGGGTTAATTTACTAAAAGAGTTTAGGCTGTTCACTTAGCAAAGTAAATTATCACTCTTAAAGAATAAGCAATTATGGGAAAGAAAATATAAAATAAACATGATTTTTGTCTGTACATCATTTAGTGACTTAAGCCAGCAGAATTTCACCTCCTTGACTTAGATAGGTGAACTATACTTGTATAGTAATAATTCAATTTTCTGACCTGATCAGAAAATTATTTAGCAGTGGTCTAAAAAATAGACAAAAGAAAACTAACAGGACAGATAAAATAGGAAAGGTAAAAGGTTATTTAGAGGATAAAGGCACATAAAGTACCCAACACCAAAAAGAAATATGACATTTATGTTTTCAAATATCTATTGTGCAATTAGAGGATAATTCTCTCAGCAAACTGAAACTTTTTTAAAATGGATGTTTTTCCTCTTTATGCAGGAAAGGGGCTCATGACAACTGCTGAACTGGATCAAATATTTTTAAGAGAATATGCTGCAAACAAGCCTTTGGATTCTTTCAATCTCGATTGTGACAGCTGCTTCTTCTCGTGGTGAAGGTACTGGACATAACCTTTTTACTTTCTGTATTACTCCTTCATAGCTCTGAAAAGAGTTCCTGTATCTCCAGAAATCCATTCTCCTAATTTACAATAATCTGCAAAAACAGTTTTTTAAATGTTATCAGAGTGGGAACACAGACACAAAGGGTTCCAGTTTTGCTGGATCACCTAGCTTCACTGATAAAACTGTACCCTCTTCAGCCTTAGAGAGCTTTAATAAATCAGGCCCAGTGGCTCAGACTAGAAGCAGCACTTGAAGTCAATCAGTTGTGCTGCAGTACTCATATGCTAACATAAGACTTGCTAAAAGAAATATAGATCAAGGTTACAAAAATATTAATCAGTCTGCTTCTTTTCCTTTTACATTCCGGCCACAAGCTGGGGGAGACACAGATCCTGTTAGTGCTTCCTAAGAGCAGAAAATTACGGTGTTTGTAGAGCCAAAGCATCTTTTATTTAGCACAAGGAAGGGAAGGCTTACAATTGCTGTCAGTTTATTTCTTGCTGTCTGCATGCCATTGGGAAAATGTCCCTTCCCTTTCTGTCCCAAAGACGTAACAGGATGGTAAAGAAAATAAAGAGGAATTCCCCCTTGTAAATTTTCTATTGTTTTGAGAGCAACTGTACGGTTTGTATTTTCCCTCCCTTTCTTTCTAGATGGTATCAACCATACACAGTGTTAAAAGTGATCCTAGTGGTACCTCTAAGCAGCACTTTATTCACTTTAAGTTTCCTAAAAAGGCATAGGATCAGGATGAGATTGAGCTTCCAGCCTCAACTAGCAGTCACTTCTATTTATATGAGAGAGCTTTACAATGCAAAATATTTTTTCCTTCTTGTCCATTGCGAGTCACTGTTTTAATCCTTTGGGTGATACTGCTGCCTACAGGAGGATTAGATACTGACAAGGATAACCCCCTCACAGTGCCAGCATGTCTTAGTTCTTTTCTAGTGTCCTAGCAAATCTTTTCTACAGCTTTCCAGTTTTAGGATTATCTGATTTTTGCTTGCTTTTGTTCTACTTGTTTTTTTAGTCAAGACTCTTCTTAATATAGTTGCTGGAGCCTTTCCTCTTCAATTTCAACTTTCTGCCATGATCATCCTCCAACTTTCTGCCATGAGCGTTTTAGTGAACCATGTGCAAAATTGCTGGATTGCTACAAGTTGTTTGTTCCTTCTAAACTCTTATTAAACTTGTTAAACCGCTCTATTTCCACTGGGAATCCAACATTGATAGCACTATTCTAGAAGAGGTCATGTCTGACTCTGAGGACCCAACTAATAAGTGGTTGGAAGCCCTCTCTGGAGCTCCGTTTTTGTTGTCAGGCCCTGTCCTTCATCTGAAGATAGCTGTGTTCTTACTTTGCCAAACCATGTCTGACTGGTCATGATCTAACTGCTACAAAGGTTGATCCCTTACTTAAAAAGGGCATGGAGCAGATAGCTGTGACATTAGATTTCACCTATGAAGGTTTGCTCATGTTTCGTGTCAGGGCTTATACATAGGGCACTGTAGCTAAGTTTTGGATTGTAGAACACGTGTGTAAAAAGCACTTTATCTGCATGGCCTATTAGTTACAGACTGCAAAGTCTTCTTTCCCCCCTATGCCAAAACCACTCTAAGCGTAACTCTCTGTACACCCCCAGAGTCCTACACTCATAGTCTTCCATATGCTTACACAAGCCTTCCGGAGTACCCAAAAGAAACCCACGCAGACACGGGGAGAACCTGCAAAATCCATGCACATAGAGCCCTGGCTGAGATTTGAACCTGGGACCTACAGTGCTAAGAGTGCTAACTGTGTTGTCCAATTCACCTGTAGAGAGTAGTGGAACCTTTAATGGCAGTACCCCTCAGTGGACTTAAGAAAATTGTAATGGTGGATACAAAATCCTATTTTTAGTACTGCAAGGTGCTAAAATTGGGAGGCCAACTATGAGGAGAAGCAAAGCAAAATGTTTATCATATGGGTGCTCCTTCTTTTTTTGTTATCATTTAATAAAACAGTTATACAGTACATAAAAAACACAACAAATTCAATTGTACATACAAACAAAAACATGATCAGGAAATGCGGTTTAAAAAAAAAATTTGAATTATTATCTCCAATGCACCTAATTCCTGTTATACTGTTTGTATTGTTACAGATAACACCTTATACAATTGTACCTGTCATGGAGAACACTGCTCAGGAAATACCTGTATTGGGAAGAGATGTTTTGTGACAGAGCAATTGCTTGAAAATGATCAAGTTTTCAGGGTCCGTGGCTGTTTTACTACCAATCTACCCGAACAGTGCAACAGCAAGACAAAAGTGTCAGAAGCAAGATGCTGTTCATCTCATTTCTGTAATGCCAATATGACCATCTTCCCTCCAAGTAAAGTAACACTTTTTATAATTTACCATACTAGTGTTGGGTTGAACATTTTTCAATTTTGATAATGTGTACAACGTATAAATAAAGGCATAAAAATAAAAATACTTCCAACCCGTCACTCTGATATAGAGGCAACGCTCTTTCTTCTCCTGTGAAATTAATTCAGCGTTGTCTCATTCTAGTCTGACATGACTTATTGGATCACACCATGATATAAAAAATCAGTGTTTAGAGTCACCAAAATATTGTCTTGGGTGTTGGCAACACCCTACCATTCCTACACCGACCCTGTTGCTTCATTGCTCATTCCTTTTTCCTCCAATATGAAATGCCCAGTGCGATGTCCCATGAAAATTCATATAACCATTACTTTTGGGAACCAAAAAGGGGAATTAAACAAAACAATTTCGACAATTTCAACTCAAGATCAGATTGTGTTATATGTTAGCTTAACCATTAACATTGCTGGCTTTGCATTGGTATCTGTTTGTTATGCTAGTTATTGTTAGTGCACACCTTACTCATTTATTTTCTTTTTTCCTATAGAAGAAAAACCAGAAGTGACAAGTCTTGTCTTGGTAACTGTTCTCCCCATAGTCCTGTTTCTGATTATTGCCGTACTATTTATATTTTTATTCTGGAAACTGAGAGGAAAAAGCAGGAAGAAATCTTTGGCCAGACTCATTGACTTTGGAAATATAGATATTGTAAATGCATCAACTGTTGGTGACAGCACTTTAGGGGTGAGTCTTCTGACCAATGGTTAAGATAATGCTGTGTTAAACTATTTTCACGGAGCATGGTTTCAGTCATTTGTTGGGAAGCACTGTAACATTAAAGGAAAAAATATGCAATGTTACTGGCAAATGTACACATTTACCAGTTTTAGCCATAGATTAAATGTGCCATCCAACTGGATCCAGCAAACCTGAAATGGATTTGGTCAAGCATTGAAAACATTTGACAGTTAATAGGAAAATATTTTAACAAATCCATTCCAAGTTAGCTGATTGCCTTTACCATTCTATTCTTAAAACGTAACTGTGGGAAAATACAAATATTTTGAAAGTATATTTGGATGTTCCAAACAAGAAATTAATGAGAATTGGAAAAAAAGCCTTCACTAGCATTTGTAGCTGAAGGCTCTGTGGAGCAATTCAGCCTCAAAACAGAGGGATGTAAGTTGTTTAAGTCACTACTCTCAGTAGCTGGGCTGATCAGTTCTTCCTCTCTTAGCAGTCACTTGGCATCCTTCAAGGCTTCTATCACAGAACACAGTTGCTTGAGAAGGAGGAGAAAAGGGAAGCTGAGACTAGGACTAACTTATTGTAAAAGCTAGTTTACTTAAGATCAAGCTTGAATCTACCTCTTTCAGCTCCCCTTAGCTCCTTATTGGTCACAAAGCTGGCTATTGTAGATCTAAGGAGAGTTGAAAGGGAGAAGCCTCTCAGACTGTCGAAGTATCACCTTAAAAAAAACACAGCACACTTTTTTTTTTAAATAAACTAACAAATGGATGTCCATGTTTTTCAGGATCTACTAGATGACTACTGCACAACTGGCAGTGGCTCAGGTCTTCCATTTCTTGTACAAAGAACTGTGGCTCGACAGGTTACACTCGTGGAATGTGTAGGTAAGAAAAAAACACTTGTAAAAAAAAAGTGTAAGAATAGATATTACAATAAAGAATAGATATTACAATAAAATACAATTTATGCCATACATACAACGGAAGTGTCTGAGATATATGATGTCAGTAAACTTTAGTGCATTTCATATTACCACATGCATTTCACATGAACAAGCCTTTTGTGTAATCAAGCCTGCGAGCATTTTTTTAATTGTCACAAATAAAAAAGTAAAATAGCCATTAACTAGATCAGTTTGATTTTGTACATAATTCATATATTGAATATCAGGGATTACCATGCTATTTAGAGTAGAGCCCCATTATCCACTATCTACATATCTATAAATTTTCTTCAGTGTTGCCTACATTAGAACTTCAGTTTGTATTGCAATTCTGTAGAGTGGATTTACTGAAAGGGTATATTGTATATTATTTTGATGATAGCTGGAAGACAGCTGGATTAAGGGTGACAGATATATTCTGCAGACCTAGATATGTCTTGTATGAATGTATCCAAGATAAGAGATGATGAAAGAAGAAGACAGCAGCTTTCGCCAAAAATAAGACTATTCCCTGGGAAAATTGAATTATAGGAAAATGTGGTTTGACCACAGTGACCAATTAGTTTTCCTTCTTTCTTTCTATACTGGTCTAAAAGGCCAATGACAGTTATAAATTAAAATGCATATTAACATAAAATGTGTTCCTCATGGCTTACAAAAAGAAGTAAGTCTAGAGTACTCAATATTGAGGCATTAGCAGCATGCCAAAGGGAAATGTAAAACTATACCTATTTTAGTTAAAAAAGCACACACATACTGCATTGCACAAATTAGAAGTGTTATTTTTACTCACTTCTTGTAAAATTTAGCTCACCTTGAGTTTAGTTCTTTGCAGAACATATTTCTTGTTTACATTAAAGTGTGCAGCCAAATGTATTTGTTGTACAGAATAGGCTTGATTTATTAAAGACACTTTTATCAGTGAACCTGGGTGATCCATAAAATCTGGAATAGATCTGGTCCAGGGTTAAAAACATTTGCTTACAAATAGCAAAAATTTTTAACCTTCTGTGCGGTAACTCTAGAAGGGTCGGGGTAAAAAACAACAGCTGACAGCGGTAACCCAGAGCCACACTCGAGGTACCAAAAAAAATAATAGATAAAGACTTACTTGGTCCTGCCCATCCAATCCCATTCTGTGGCTGCGTCCTCTTCCTCCAATCGGTCCCCTGGCGATTGCACTAAAGTTCCCTGGCAGTTCCTGGTGACGTCGGTGCATGCGTGCTGGTGTCAGTGCGTGCGAGGGGGCGTGGCGGGAATTTCAAATTATTTTTTATTGGATTCAATACAAAATAACTGTATTGCATCCAATACAAAGTAATCATTATGATATATATATATATATATATATATATATATATGCTATTACAGGTTTCAGTATTTTTTATTTATTTTTGCACCCTTGTTTTAATAGATTTTTGTGTTTTTTATTCAAAGTTTTTTAATAAATGTATTAAATATTGGACATATTTCCGTGAGTTATGACTAAGAATTACAGCCCTACAATGTAAAATAAATTTTCAATGCCTAAGACGCCTCAATATTCATGGATGCTCATTGCAGTGTTGGACTGACATTGCAGCAACAGTCCTTTTCAACAAATCCTTGATGTAACCTCCCACTTATAAAAGAGAACAATTGTAGGTTAAGAAGATTTAACTTGTTGATTGCTGGGTGGACAGAATGCTTTTTCTTGTAGAAGTGTATTAAAAATAGATGCAGGTGAGCTGAGTTCCTTCTTTTGTAGTAATGCTGTTGAAGAAGCTAGGCCAGCCTTTCCCATGGAGGAGACATTTACCATAGAGGAACATTTGAAAAAAACTTTCAGGTCTGGGAGCCCCTACTATAATAACTATATCCACAGCTCACAGTACATTTGTGTACATTGCTTGCCAGTGGGAAGAACAGATAGCCAAAAAGATAATTGTCGTTAGGTAAACAGACCCGAGAGTTCCAAACTGCTCATTGTTCAAAGAACACCTAGCAACCCCTGGAGGAACCCTAGATGAGAAACACTGATTTAGACATAAAAATGTAAATGGTTACCAAGAAAAAATAATAAAGAATATAGTAAGAGTAGGACCCAAAGGACTTCAGAAATTTAATATTGGACACAATGTAGTGATTTTATATATTCTATTGGAGCAATTAACCACCTGGCCGTTAAACCCGACCTTGGTTCGGGTAAAAACACTTGCAAAAAGTGTTAAACCCGAACTTTTGTCAGGTGGTTAAACAAACGTTATATTGCAATCCGATTGTCATACATTGTATGACAATCGGATTACAACTGAAAGAATATACTTACCCGGTCCCCGCAGCTCCTCCGGACACGTCCTCTCTCTTCCTTCTTCTCCCGGCGAGTGCAGTGACGATCTCCGGGGTTTCCCGGTGACATCGGTGCGGCAGGCGGGGCGGGAAATTCAAATAACTTTGTATTGAGCTCAATACAAAAAAGCTGTATTGAGTCCAATACAAAGAAATCTTTATATAATGTATATATAATTGTATTATATATATATTATATAATCTACTGTACAATTACTATTTTTTTTTTTTTTAAGATTTTTTTTTTTATGTTTTATAAAAAAAAAATTTATTATTAAATTTATAAAGTTTTGGACATTTTTCGGTGAGTTATGCGGTAATTCGGTGAATTATAAGTAATTATTGAGTAATTTGGTGAAATATAGCCCACAATCTAAAATAAATTTCCATGCACAAAATTTAACACTTTTTGCATGGAAGTACGGAAGTTTTAGAATACCCGGAAAGAATTAGAATACCCGGCGTTTGCTTACGCGTCCCTCGGCGATTCCTGATGATGTCCGTGCATGCGCCAATCGATGGGGGTCATAGCGGGAAATTCAAATATTTTGTATTGGATTCAATACAAAGTCCTGTATCCAATCCAATACAAAATATATTTATGTGGTTTTGTCTATAGGTTTGTGACGTTGGACTGTTGGACACTAGGGAGGTGTTTTAGAAAAATATATTACTATACAGTATACTGAATTATTGCATTTTCAGTATTTTTGATTTATTTATGTATTCTTGTTTAAGCTGAATTTTGTGTTTTTTATTTAATTTTATTAAAAGTAAATTTTTTTTTTTTTTAAATGATTGTGTGTTTCAAACTTTTTTTTGTATTCATATCTAGTAGACCCTTGTTCGGACATATTTCTGTAAGGTACAGGTCTACAATTTAAAAAAAACAATTTCATGAAAAACAGTGTAACGCTTTTGGTACAGAAATCTAGACATCAGTGAAACGCCCAGGTGGTTAAGAAGCATTGATAGCTAACAATGTTTGATAAATGATACAAGCAACTTTAGTTTGCATCAAAAATTGTTTCATATGAGTCACAATGATAGAAACTATTTGGTGAGTCTAATTCTAAAACTAGAATACCTCTCATCAAACATCTTCTTTTGAAGCCCAATTAAGCCTAAAATGTAGCTTACTTTAAAGCAATCCTCTTTACTCAAAATTTAGGATACAGGCATCTGAATAACAGTATATCCAGAATACCAATAAACCTAGTAAATATTCTTTCATTACACTGTCCAAAATGTTAAAAAAATTACTCAATTAAAAACCATTAGACCCACAGTGATCTGCAGCTTTCTGCTAAAGGCTCATTCACGAGCTCAACTACTCCAATTCAAGTGAACCATTATGTGTATGCAGGTGCATGAAGCTGCAATGGAACACAGCATGGTTCACAGTCACTTTTGGTTGTGTGGTTGCTTTTAGAAGAACCACGCTGTGCCTGCAGCCGAATGCAAATATGGTTACCTGCGATGTTTGCTGCTCCTGGCCACACCGCAGCAATTTGCTGCAATTTTCTTAAAGGGTCCTTACATCTCAACAAACAGAACTCGCATAACACACAGCAGTGAGCTAAACAGGTGGTGGCAAAAATACAGAAATGTATCCCCCAGTCTACCTATAATACATTTTTTATTACATTTTTGTATGATTTTTGTACTACTTGCAGTGCATATAAAATCTTACATTTAATATACAATTTTATACAGCAAATGTTTTTAATCTGAATAAAAAAAATGTGTATTTTGAAATATTTTGTTTTATTTATGAAATGAGACTGACCCATATTTTAGCAGTCTATTGGTGAGCCAAATATATTACCATGTCTTGGCAATATCTTAATGACATATGTATGTTAATGAAAATATAAGCAAATATAACAGACTGTAATTTATTTTTAGGTAAGGGGCGATATGGGGAAGTATGGAGAGGCACATGGCAGGGGGAAAACGTGGCCGTAAAGATATTCTCTTCAAGAGATGAACAGTCATGGTTTAGAGAAACAGAAATCTACAATACAGTCTTACTGCGTCATGAAAATATCTTGGGTAATGTACAATTGATATATATTTATAATAATGCATTTTTCTTTTTCCTGTTAACTTGTACACTGTTTCCATTTCAAGAAAATATTTGTAAATTCTAAGGCGGCTTCTAGATATCTTCTAAGTCATGTCCGCAAACTTTTTCGGGCACTAGGCCATTTATGGGGTGGGCAGGAGCACACTAGGCCAGACTCTCTGAGTCCCGCACTAATGGTCCCCCCCCCCACTAGGAACACCCCCTGAGGGGAAATCCCTCTCCTCCGTATGCATTGCGGAGGAGATGGATTTCCCTTCAGGGGCGTTACCTATTTACCACGGCGGCAGAAGGGTTAACGCTGGCCGCAGTAAATAGTAAAGGGAGCCACAGCAAGAGGAGGCTCAAGAGCCGCAAGAGGCTCCAGAGCTCCGGCCCCCGTAGTTTGTTCCAGCCTAGTCCCAGCCAGCAACCAGCGACTCCGGAGCCGCGGCAGCCGGCTGGGCCATATCTGGCCTATAGGCCGAAGTTTGCCGACCTCTGTTCTAAGTGATAGTTTATTATTGGAATTAGTTTGATGGGAAAAAAGGACCTCAGGGATAATGATATTTTAAATACATATTGGGTAAATCACTGAATCTGTTGGGTGTAAGTTAGCTCAGGTTTGACTTGACTTGTTGTTTGAAAAATCTCTCTATTTTAGTTTCCTTTTCTTCACAACAGCATGTCAATAATATTTCTTTATATTGTTCAGTTATGTTTCGTAATTACAAAATTCAGCATTTGTCAAGTACAAATTTGTCTAAGTCAGATAGTACCCCTTTTTACATTCATTAAATTTGTTTTGTGATATTTCTAATGATTGATTGCCTAATTTTCTAATTCTATGATTGCAAAAACTCCCTCTGGATTTTCAAATAATAAAACTACCACTACCATGAACTGTTTATGCATAATATATTTTTTACTAAAAATAAAAGAAGTATAAAGAACTACCGGGTATGAATATTCTCTAAAATCCAGAAGCAGAATATTACAGGGACTGAAAAATTTAATGTACTGTAAAATAATAATTGGATGTTATAAGAATCGAAAGGGTATAAAAAATTCTAAAGTCAGGAGGATACTTTAAAATAGTGGAAATTAGGCACTGATGCTACATGGGAGCAGCTTTCTTTATTAAGATTAGCAAAGGCATTGTACACAATCTGCAGGTATATTACAAAGAATCTTAGACTGGCAGCCAAGGATTTACATGCATTTCTTTTGCTTGATAACATCTGTGTTTGAGTCTACCATATGAAAAACATAAATAAAATGCTCTTCTAGGGACCATAGAAATAATATATAAACCACCTAGAGGTTACACAACAATACCAGAACAATGTTTGTTTCCAAATATATAAACTGCTCTGCATACTAACATCAAAACCACCCAACTGTGAAGAGTAGTGGAAGGAATATAGTGAAATGAATCAGCTACATTATCTTAACAATTGTAATACCTGTACATGCAATTATTGAAAAACTAACAAATTTCAGTTTGTATTAGGCTATCCTAACCTAAAAACATTAAAGAAAATAAATATCTAAAACATAAAAGAAAATAAATCATGCAACAAGGATCAAGAGGAGTAGGATTATGGCCTATACAGGTGACTAAAATCTGATTGTTTCAACCATCTGTTGACAGTAACCGTATTTTCAGAACAAAGAAATTAAATCCTTTCATTAGCAGAGATTTTTTTTTCTATATAGCCCTAATCTAATTCAACAAAGAAATTATTTGTTTTGGAATGGTTATAGTTTCATCATAATATATGAATTTTTACTTATTCGTACTTTTTCCAAAGTTGCAGCAAGTATCTTAAGCATTCCAGCATGGCAACCCAAAACATACATGTTCCTAAAATATTCATAAAATGTTTTTTTATAGGAATAGGCTATAATTACTACTAAGTGCTACAAATGTCTGAGCAGGACATAAAGCAAAAGATTGATTGAGCATATTTAGAATAACAGGGTGATTACACTAGATAATAAACGTAATGTTCTCATACTTTATTCATCAATTACTTTAATTGTATAAACCATCTGTTCAGTACAAATTTGGTGTTATAAGTTTTTTGTTTGTTAAAAGAGACTGTCATTATTTACAGTAACAATCAGAATAAAGATGATTGTATTCTTCTTTTAAACAGACTAATTGTTTTCGGTCTGCTACAGTTTTAATGCACCCTGGGAGAAGGGAATAGGGTTGGGTGAAAATGTAATCATCAGTGTATGAATATGAATATATGAATATATCCTGAGCTGTCTGGCAGTACATATATAGATACATGCACACTTCAGATGTCAGGCTATCAGTTCTGGTTAATATAATCCTACCAGTAATTTGTATATTAACATTGATGTCTCTGAATTTACAGTCTTCCCATTGAGATCTAGCAGCCCATACTTTGTACGGCTGCAAGCTCTCAATTCTTGCTGTCCCCAGTTGATGATCAGAAACCAATCAGAGTGGTTCCTAATCAAGTGATCACTGTGCCAGCTCAGAACAGATGATCACTAAAGGTTACATCAATATTAAAAAAAAAAAATTAAAACCCTTCAGCCTGCAGATGAATACTGCCATCTTCTGGCTGCAGCAGTCACTTGCAGTACCATAGGAAGTTTGGGTTTATTATACCCCGAGTTTGATATGAAACTTAAGGATAAGTTATTTTCACAAATATAAAACCTTTCAGGTTTGCTATGTCTTCAGCTTTGGCCATCGGTCACAAAAGCTAATCTATATGGTCAATGTGTGTTGGAGCTGATTGAGACAGCTGTCAATTGTGTGGATTTATTTTAATAAATATGTATTTATTATTATTAATATTAATAATAATAATAATAATTTTATATATTACTCATATATTAGTTATAATAATATGTATATTTTACTATTTATTATTTATATATCTGACAGTACCTTGTTTATTAGCCCTACAAAAGGTCGAAACTGAATAACAAGACTATGGGGTTTGCTGACTTCAAGTAAGCTTCACTAAACACTTAGCAAACTGGACCTATGCATATTCACGTTACCTATATAATATTAGTGTCAGATAAATTACTAAAAATAATAAATAATTTTTTACAATGTTGTATTACATTTTTGCACATTTATCAGCATTAATATTTTTGTAAAAAAAAAAAGAGAACAGTGTACCGGCAACAGTGTATATGTCTTTAAATATATGTGTAAATATTTCAGCATGCAATTTGTCATATCATTTTTTTAAATTAACTGACACATGCCTATGCTGCTAAATATGGCCCAGGAGCCTTTTTAATTTTTTTTGTGTCATTGTAATATAGCAGTTTTAATAATGCATCTACATTAGATTAGGGTGTATTCTGGGATGTATTCAATTATATTGTATTAAATTATGTATCTTTTATAATGTTGAAAATAGGATCAAATGCTGTTACAATAATGAACAATTATACATTGTGTGTGCTTGTTTTTAACGTTGAAGCTAAACAGAGAATCAGCTAAATAATAAACCTCTCAATGACACACTAACCCCCACCTATCATCTCCACCTAAAAAACATTTCTTTTTTTAGTTCCTTACTTAATACTGATACAGCTAAACTGGTTCTGCACGCTCCTATTTTGTCCCAGCTTGTTTACTGCAACACCTTTCTAATTGGCCTATAAGAAAAATTGCCTGGGCTCATTCCAAGCCATCTAAAACTTGTCTGCATGTTTCATCCACCTTTCTGAACTTTAATTCTGTCCTCACTGTCAGCCCCCTTTGGTTGCCTATGATAAGGACCCTAACTTTTACTTTCAAAACTCTCCATACACTTCCTACCCACTGCTAAATTTAAATATACGCTCTACAAATTTGGAGGGTTTGGGCCTGGATAGGTATTCAGAGCTGTGGAAACTTTGTGAATATTGATTTTAATTAGTGGAAATGTTTTTCATTATAATGCTAACACTAACGGCATCTTGAGAATGTTTTTGTATTTGCATTGACAAACCTTGTTTTAAATATTATTGAACAATAGGTATTTTCAGATAAATCCGAAATAGCAAAAGCACAAAAGAAACAGGTTAAATAGCACAAAAGAAACAGGTACAGGATTTTATATGGAATCTAACTCTACATTTCTGGTTACATTTATAGTGAATGTAATTAATACACTTGGAAAATAGATTGTATTTTCGGACTGTATGTGTTTCAAAGCCCTGACGTCACTTTTGCTATAACTAAGTAGGCTGCTATTATACTGCAACTATTATTTGGCCTGTAAATGCCCATTTATCATACTTTATCATACTTGGGAATTGGAGTAGGACATGCTGTGTGATTTAAAGCAACCTATTCAATTTTGTTAGGGTTCCAACAAATAGGAATGGACAAAATATTGGGCATGTATCATTTAGGGCAGATCACTGCAAGACTGAGTAGTGTGTTATTATGGTGCACTGCAATGAATATGCACTGGGATTGCATTGTCTAATTGAATGGGCCTGCAATGCAACTATTGATCACACATACAGCATTACTGCAATGCACTGGAAAATAGTCGATTCTGACCCAAATAGTGACCTCCATCTGAACCTTTTGAGAATAAATATTTTCCTTTTCTATGTGCAATTTACTTCAGTCATCTACCGAACAGTTATATGCATGGTTAGCTATTTAGCAAAATTCAATGCAGATTTTGCAAGAAGAGACTGACGATTCTATTAAGTTTCTCCTTCCTGAATTCTGTGTCTGCTTCTATAATCACATGCACTGTTCCAAAGCTGTAAAATCAAAAATATTGCTGTGAAAAGCAATAAGCTAATCACGTCAGCTGGATCAAAAACAAAATGTACAGACAACCCCCGGTGGGTTACATATGGTTCTCACATATGTAAGTGTGTGTATGTAGAAAATCATAGTGCAGATTGAAATGGAAAATCATTTTTACCAAAACATTTAGTACTATTGTTCTATTATTACATATTTATAAATGTTTAAAACTGAAATCCAGGTTTAGTAAAAAACTTCTTGCAATGAGGCAAAGTTTAAAAGTTCTTGTGGGCAGTGAGCAGCACCAGAGTTATTGTGAGCAGTGATTTAAATAGTGCTATTTCTTAGGCTACGTACACACTTGCAATGGTTCTCATCCGATAATCGTCTCAAGGCCGATATCGGACAAGAATCTGGTGTGTGTACAGCGCCCGTCGTCCATCATCTAAACGGCCATCCTGGCGGATCCACGGACAATGGACGAATGATCTTAATGGAAGTGAAGGGGGAGAGTGCGCAGTGGGGAGTTGGGGATCCTTTCCAATGACAATGATTGCACATGTGTATGCAGCCTTATTCCACACTCTTGGTTCCCCTGCAACCTTTTATATAACCAGATCTGAGATATGGTTGCAGCCACTGCTGTCCTCCTGCAACAAAGCAAGACCAACAGGGGTGAAAGAGGAGAAAGGGATGAAAAGTATTCTTGGGAAGAGTGAGGTATGTAGGAGCTTTCACATTCTTAAACATAAATGAGCCCCACTGTAAAGGAAAGTTTTTACTGAACCTGAAGTTTATCTTTAACTTTTTTTTTTGCATGAAAATTTCAATAAAAAGTTTATTTTTTGACTATTAAATATTTCATTTTTCACTTTCAGGATTTATTGCATCTGACATGACTTCTAGAAACTCCAGCACCCAACTTTGGCTAATCACTCATTACCATGACAGTGGATCACTATATGACTATCTTCAGAGGAACACCCTTAACCCTGAAGATTGTTTGCAACTGGCAGTGTCAATTATTTGTGGCTTGGTTCACCTACATGTGGAGATATTTGGCACTCAAGGAAAACCTGCCATTGCACACAGAGACCTAAAGAGTAGAAATATCTTGGTGAAAGCCAACAAAGAATGCTGCATTGCAGACCTAGGTGTGTTTTTGAACGTGTAGCAAATGTTCTTTATAAAGATGTGGTCTTCTCAAATGCATTATTTTGTCAATATTATTTTCGATATGGTACTGCATGTGTACATTTTGATTTGATTTGATTTGATGGTATATTCAGATCAAGTGTTTTTAAAGAAAGTTGCATTTTTAAAAATATTCTGAGTTTTGAAATTTAAACCTGTACTAATATTATATTTGAGTATTATATGCAGTTACCCTTCTTTTTTTTTATTGCAAAGAGATATGTACTGTATATGTAATTTTTCACCCATATTTCTTTATCTCTTTAAGTGCAATACTTTAAACATGAAAACATTCTCATATAAAATTTACTTTTTTACAGGCCTTGCAGTGATTCACTCCCAAACTGGTGATTATCTTGACATTGGTAATAACCCAAGAGTTGGAACCAAACGTTACATGGCACCAGAGGTCCTCGATGAAACTGTTCGAACGGACTCATTTGAATCTTATAAACAAACAGATGTGTGGGCATATGGATTAGTTGTGTGGGAAATTTGCAGAAGGACCATTATAAATGGTGAGTCTTGGTTTATCAAGAATATGACAAAAATCAAAAATAATATTTCCAGAACTTATCTTATGACTTAAAAAAAATTTTTTTTTTAAAGTTTCCTAATGTTTGAGTCTAACCTAGACAGGGCGATTTCTAGATGTAAATCTTTTATGGTAAAGAAAAAAACACACCACACACTTATATTCTGATATTCAGTCTTTTCTAACTAAAAACAGCTGCTGCATAAAATAAATTATAACCATAAGAAATGTCCCTTACCATAGGTAACAGACATAATTTCCAACTGTGCAAATGTCCTTGTGGTCCTAGGTATGTGCAGGTGTATGCTCGCATGTCACTGGACTATGCTGCTTGCTGGAGGCAGTGCCTATGGTTCATGGGTCTGTGTTTGTTAGACTTGTATCCCAGTGCATCAGGACATTATCAGGGCTATAGTTTGTCTATCTATTAATGTTTGTTGAGTGCTTTGGTGGGAACCTGGGGGAAGTTTCCAGACTATGTGCCCTGGGTAAGCTCATTGGCCTAACCAAACATTTTTCAAGAGTCAATTTTATTTACAAAACTGGTTCTGTGCTTACAACTTTGTCTGCATTTGTGAAACCGGTTGAAGAGCGCCTTTTGTTTTCATATTGCCATTATGAGCACCTGATGGTGCCCCTTGGTCTTGTAATCTGCCCGATTACAACATTTTGTCAACGTAGTTGAAGGACTTTTTAATCAATGTTTTCATGAAGGAGCGCCCAAAAAAAAGGTCTTAGGGTACTTAAAGGTTCATGGGTTTTATACAAAACCAGAGAAATGTGGGTTTGAGGGGGAGAAAATTCAGTTGATCTTCATCATCCCTTCAGTGGAAATAGCCATGGATCCCCCGTTGGTGTTCTGAAATTTGGACTAATTATCTCCCACAAATAAGCAAAGTTCTTCTTATTGGGGTTGCCAATTTCCACAGGAACTGTATCAAGAATTTGTATTCCTACATTGCACCTATTACCTAAATTAGCAAGTCACATCATCCTTAATGGGCTTCAAAAGCTCAAGCAGCCTTTGACAAATTTAGGACTCCTTTTCATTCCAGTTCTATAGTATCCCAATCTAACTCTATTTTGTTTCTGGAGTTTGATGTCTCAGAGACTGCAGTAAGAACGAATAAGTCAATTTTAATGTATTTTGTATTCCACATTGCACATTTGAAAGGATTTATGACACTAGCATCAGTGAGCTGCTGTCATTCAAGGCATATCTATAACAGTGGCATTACCCTTGGGAGGTAGTTTAACATTAAATTCTGATATACACAGATCATAACATTCTTAATTATCTGAGCACTGCCAAGCTTGGTGACCTCACATCTTTAGATTCAAATTCTTTATCACATATTGCCGTGTGCCCAAGAATGTCTAACGAGATACACTTTTCCACATCTTCTGACAACAAACTCATGCCTACTGTGCCTGATACTATTTTGTCTACAAACAACTTTGTATTGATCCAGCCTGATACTCTGACCTGGTATAGTTTACCTGAAATTACAATGGTAAAAAAGTTTCCCCCTGCACAGGAATAGGCACCAGTGTTTTAGGTGTCATTCATGACCATCTGTTGGCAAGTAGCAAAGGATGGCTGTAAAACATTTGGTGGTCAGAAGTAGCCAGGAAATGAAGAAGTTATGTTCTTTCATGTGCTATCTGTACCCACTCTGAGGTTGGTACTTATTCATACAAAAACTGAAAATATATTTATGCATATATAGATATACAGTATAGGGGCACTGGCTGTCAGGATTTTGGACAATGTATATGTGTAATTTATATATTATTATCGCTATAAGATTTTTTTAAATCTATGCATATTAAGGGGCTCCAGGGTTAATGGCTTATTTGAAGAAAACAAATTTGATGTTTCTTAAAACCATGGGTTCTGTTCTGTGCTCTTCAGCCCGAAGGCTTTGTAAAGCTTTGGGAGGATTAATCTGTTTTAGGTCTCTATCTTATCTGCTAGGCAGACCTCAATATTAGTCTAAGCTGTGCCCAAGCCTTTATATATGTGAGCTAACTGATGTTCTTTTACTTTTTTGTCATGGCAGTCTGCTACTGGGTGAAAAGGTTGAGTGCTAACAGAACACTAAAAAGTAAATGTGCTGCCTGATCAGATGTATTTCTTTATTTTCTGCTGTACAAAACTGTCCTGCATTTTAACTGTGTGCAGGACAAATCTGTTCCTGAGACTATAGTATGGTTTGCTGCTGCCACTACTATCTTAGCCTGTCCTCCTTACAATAAATATATATTGTCATTCTGTGCACCTTTTATTTTTACTTGTGGTCTATTCTATTTTAAATTTAAATAAATTCAGTTCTTTGCCACATCAAATTCGATCCAAGCAGAATGCACAAGGACTGGAGATGTTGAGCTGATGGTGCAGCTGTGCCCAGGCTCCAGACAGAATAGAGATAAAATACTCTGACTTTTTGCTGTCCTTCTCAGAAATAAATCCTGAAGCTCTCCTTTAACGTTTAGCTTAATAGTATTTTTGTAACAAGGGCTATGATTAATTAAACATGAAATATTATCAGAAATGACTAGTTGCATCTGACCATCCAATTCAATTTGGATTGTGCAAATCAGCAACATTTACGTTAATCCAGATTCCCGAATCAGTTCGTTCATCTCTAATTGTAATGTGTTAATAGGGTATTAAAAGTAAAGCTGCGACATCTTGTAACCCGTCCTCACGAGTTCTGCTAATCTTTTGTTTAAGATATGTGACAGCCTGCACAGACCTGTATGTCTGTTTTACACATCGATAGGAGCAATAAATTCTCTTTACACATGACAAATGATTGCTTAGTTCAATAATCTGTCAGGGCCGAATTTGCCACTTGCACTGGAACAAAACGGACACTGCAGGCCTGCTAATCAGCCCTTTGATTTCAGATGGTTTTGTTTTCCACAAAGGATTAGCTGTAAATTATAAACACTGTAATCTGGTGTCAGCACCCAGGTCCATGATTAAAGCAGCCATTACATTCAATCAGCACTCTGTTTATTCAACACTGATTAGAAAACTAGCAGCATCAGAGAGAAACTTGGAAAACTGCCATGCTTCCTGCGGCCTGTTGCCATAAATCTGAAATACAGGACCATTTCCACCACAAAAGAGTGCCACCACAGCACAAAGTGTATTTTGTGAAGTGGAAAATAACACCTTCCAGGGGCTTAGTTTTGACATTGACTTCATTTCCAGTTTGCTGTGCAGTCAAAGCGCTGATATGGAGTCTGACTTTCACCCACAGAATTCCTCCAGCAATAACAAATCTACAATGTGTAGTGGGCGGTAAAGCAGAAGGAAAAGACCTGAGCCAAGTATTTCCAAAAACACACACACACCACAGCAAGAATGCTCTATGTAGAGGAAATGCATTACAATCATCAAGATTGCAGACAATCAATAACATTTGTGGTTACAGGGTGACATGTTATTTGTCTGCATTCCTTGCCAACCATCAGTGAGGACATTTGATTGGCAGTAAATATTTTTATCCTTGTTCATCAGCAAAATGAATATTGTCTGTATTGAAAAAGAATAACGCAAGCACACATTAAATATATTATTGATTGTAAACGAGTATACATGAGCTATAGTGGCATGATGACAAATGTCTGAACATATTCTTTCAAAATGTACTGCTTGTGATATTTTTTTTTTACCATTTAAAAGGAAAGGTGTGCTTCTGATGTTCTTACATGCCTAAATGTTTAAATCTAAACAAATGTTAATCCGTCCCCTCCAAAACTTTTTGTTGGCCATTTTACTCACCTGTGGTCAAGTTATGCACAAGTCCCAAGTCTTCCCCCATCTTCTGCTTACAGAAGGAAGGGTTCTTCCTTAAGTGTCCTACTGGCTCTCAAGCTGCAGGGTGCTCTCAGGATCTAGAAGAGCAGTCTGCAGCCATGATGCCAGTGCAAGGGGACTGTACGGGACACATCTGAAACCCTGGAATAGCAGTCTCTCCTATTCAAAAATAGCACTGGCAAGGTACCTGGATAAAGAACTTAGGTAAATATATTCTGTTTTACGAGGTAAGAAAAAACAAACATACAGGTGTGCTGGAGAAGGGAGGAAGGGAGTTATTATTTGCCTAGAGTTGGGCATTAGATACAAAAGTTTTAGAAAAGCATACCAAAGATAAAGTTTAACCAATAGAATATTGTAAAAAAAGTTACATTGACCTGGTATCTGAAACCCCCAAGAGATGCAGGTGATGCCACTTTTTCCCACCATGCCTCCTGTTAAAGCTGTGTGCTTGAAATGCCACAAGAATGCTCTCCAAACTTTTGCAACAGTGTGTTTTTGTAGGATTTCAAATCCAATATTTTCCTGATGGAGTGGTATTGGGACAAGGTACGTTTCTCTTTACTTTCAGTCAAAGTTTATATATTTTTCTTTCTATGCCATTTGTATTTAGGTGTAGATAAAGCAGATCTTTGCATTTTTTTGCACCAACAGTTATTTTCTTAATAATAACTAATTGGAGGTGTACCCACTACTGTACCCACTCACTAAGCTGTGATTGACATATAGAAAAAAAGAAATTCACATCAGAACATATGTAGGTATAAGCAGTAACAAATAAATAAAGCATCAATTGTATAACCACAACCATCGTAAAAAACACATATCATCTAAACTCCCATGTCACTAAATAAGTCACCACAGTCTTATAATTATAAAAAAGCTATAAGGGGAAGACTAACATGGAAAGGGCATAAATCAAATGGAGGGAGCAATTTACATCAGGTACAAATATTTCACCTTCATTATACACCTAATTGGATATCCGGTTGACATCAGTACCCAATAGACCATTTATTGTGATGTTTTCCCAAACGATCATAGAATCTGGTCGTTAGAAGTTCCAGTCTATTGTCTATCTTCTTGCATTCATCTGTACAAATCTTTTTCATTCAAGTGCGATTTCAGGGTGATCAAGGACCTAGCTGTGGTCAGTACATACACAGTATAAGAAAAATAAATGTGGCTATTAAACCTTATTACATTCCTGTGTGATTGTGTGAACAAGACCGAGTGAGCCCAACAGACCAAAACCAACGTCACCCTTTATTCTGAGCTCAATAGACTGTCAGTAGCTTAGTTTGACAGCACAATATCAAGCCGGTAACAATTAAGTGGGTGCAGGATAAAGTAGGTACATACCAGGTGCAAAACAAATGGTTGGTAACGTCATATTTTTCAAGTAGGCAAACTTAAACTAAAATGAAAAAATGATAAGTAAATTTCCAAAAATTCTAAGTAAACCAGGGCAAATAAAGGTGTGGATGGGAGGAAGTCATACCTGACTTGACCTGATGTTCCTGCAGCCTTTGGTGCCCCTGGCAGCTTTTTATTGTACAGACATTAGCTTTTCTTCGAGGGCCACTGGCATGGACTGCTTCATAAGTATACATCTGAGGGGGGCCGGTTGGGCTAGTTTAGCACAGTGGGCCTTATTTATTAAAGCTGGAAAAAGTTCATGAGTAAACCTGGAGAGGATTTGCCTCAATATTACTAGCTTCCTACCTTCTGCCAAGCAACAAATAAGAGGCTCTATGAGGTGTCTATTAAGGGTAAGAGGAAAGTTAGCCATTTCAGGTGGATGTAAAATATCAGCTCATGAGATAAAATACACATTCATGAGGTCTAGATGTTTTTAATATTTCTGCCCTATTCACATCTGTATTTGTAGTCTATGTACGAGTGATTTGTGCACTCCAGTAACATCTTAATGACATTCCTGCAGTCTTTTGAACTTGTCGGTGTTCTTCAGTCACATCCATATTATAGACAGGTGTCTAGAAACAAATATCAATCCCTGCAGTCCTGAATTCCTGGTTAGATTGCAAGACTAGCGTGTCTAAATTATGAATGTCTGAAAGGGTCGTTTTTCTTTTTAACTTGTGCCAGATAAACATTTATAAATTTAGCAGGTGATTGGCAATGTGCCATAGGCACACATGGCATGACTTCTAATTTGGGAGTTTTTATTTACTATAGTGTAGGGCAGAGAAGTGTAAAATGAGACTATGGTACTTTGAAAGACTAGAATGCATATGTGTGCAGTTGTGAAGTGGCTATAGCATAATTACTTTTACATTTTTACATCTACTTTATCACTTTATGTTGTAGAAAATAATGTTGCATTAAAAAAAAAGAAAGTAATGTAGATCTCTTTGAAATAATAGAAAACTAGTTCTTCATCTTTCCTGAAAATCCACACAAAACCATACTTACATCTTTTCATATTTCTAGGTATGGTAGAAGACTACAAGCCTCCATTCTATGATGTTGTTCCCCATGATCCTAGCTTCGAGGACATGAAAAAAGTTGTCTGCATTGATCAACAGCGACCAAATATACCTAACACCTGGTGTTTAGATAAAGTAAGTTAATCATAAAGCTGTTCCCATAAACAAAGAAAAGATATGAAAAGGTCCATAAAAATGATAACTATACAAAGTGATAACTTATTGAATGGATACAGATGTTACATTGACAGTAAATTTGCATCAAGTCAGCCCTGTATTTTTTTTGTAAAATTTAAAGCGACTTTGTCACCTGACTATTTATTATAACAAATTTCCTCCATAAAGGTTATATGCCTAATTCCTGTCATGATGGATATGCTGTGAGCTGCCCAAGCTGTCATTTAAGTGATGCTTTATAGAAGTGGTGCCCAACTTTTTTTCATCGGGGGGGTGCATTTGACATTGAGATTAAACTCACGGCCTGGATTACTGTAACATACATGCACCAAATAAAAGAAATGACAAATCAAGAATTTCTGCACCATGTGGTGCTCATTTTATGGGATGTCTGCAGTTGCTTTTGAGAAACCAGCTTTTGAATGTTTGGATCGAGATTCGTACTGTTTATTCTCAGCACAGAATGACGATGTGGACTTAGAATGCAATCTTGTGCTCAAGAACAGGATCAGAGCTCCATATGCGGACAGGTCAGTGAGGCACAGTTATATGTGTCTCATTGTTGTAGTTCCTGTTGTCTTGTGGAGGATGGGGCACCGGTATTATTGTGCCGGCGCCCCATCCCCTGCAAGACAACGAGCATTACACTGTTAAGATATATGGTACTGTGCCTCAATGACCTGTCGCCTTATGGAAACAGAGCTCCGATCCTGTTCTTGAGCACAGAATCGCATTCTAAGTCCACGGCTTTCTCTGCTGACAGCTGGGGGGGGGGGGGTTACAGAAGCATCATTGCTTTTCTCCCCGCTCCCTTCAGCTGTCAGCAGAGAAAGCCGTAGACCTTGTGACACATCTTTGTCTTGAGAGGGAAAGGGCACTGTTATTGTTGTGCCGGCACCTGTCTCCTGCAAGACAACGAGCAGGGATGAGAAGAGAACCGGATACCAGAGCTCCATGGGCCGGATGTGGCCCAAGGGCCATAGTTTGGGCATCCTTGCTCTATAGTATTCCCCTGTGCTCCTTCCATGGCAGCTGCATACACATTGTATTGGAAGATGAAGAAAGGGGCCAAGAAGCTGTCCCAGTACAGTAATTAGACATTCCAAGAAGAGGAGAGGGGTATGGTACATAGGTTGGCTAGGGTCTGTGATAGGTAAATAACTTAATAAGGCAAATAAGGCAATGCGTATTTTCCTGTCAATTAGCTGCGATGTTCTAAGCTGCCATGCACTAAACCTATTATTGTATGAAGGAATACAACAGAAAAGTTGTTTTTTTTTGGGCTAAATATATTCTATGTGCTTTTTATACAGTATAGAATACAATGTGACAATTTAAATTATACAATATCACAATAGCATGCTTGTTGAAAACCCCTTCCTTTATCTGCATTAGAATCATGCAGTAGAGAGGGATTTTGTTTCCTAAAAACTAGACAGGTGTTCTTAATTTGGAAAAAAAAAAAAGCTTTGGATCCTGGCATATCCATTAGATAGACAGGATCTAATTGATAATTTTTAGATAATTTCGTCCTTTTGTCTCCTATTTCCCGACACATTTCACCAAACAGGCTTCCTCCGGGGATTTTTTTGAGGCCAATATTAGTTTCCAGTGAAAAGATAGTATGAAGAAGAACAAATAAGGTGAAATATAAGTCAGTTTTTTGCAAGAAAATGATGGTGCAGAGTATAAAAACTTTTAAGGTGACTGCTGTTTAAGGGTTTTTATTCCTAAAGATATAATTAGGTTTCACTCCCTGTGATCAATTCTGGAGGAGAAAGGATTGTCCGTATAATAAAGGTAGTTCTGAGCCATACATAGTAACATACAGACTTGGAAAAGGTGGTTTTCCCCGTCTATGTATCTTACTAGGTAGAAGGTTAAATTGTTCAAGGGATTACCTTATGTGTCACTTGACGTTATTCCACTGATGCATAAGGTATACATACTAAGTGTCAGCTATAAATTTAGGACACTAGAAGCTTTCCTTAGCTGTCATGCAGTTGGGTTTTTAGGGAGCGCGATGGACAATTGAAGGAGCATTTAGGGCAGGCTGACAACACTAAAGATATTTGAAAGGCAGAGGCTTAGTGGTGGCAGCCTGCAACACGAGATGCTGTAACTGGTGTCTTTGGGTTTATTAAGTATGATGCCAAACATAATGGAATACATATTGGATAGACATACACAATAATAAGTCTTCTGTAACATGCAAACAATGTTGTGGTATTTCAGTTATGATTTATTGCTCTTTCCATGTCACCCATTTGGTTATACAAATAGATTGTACTGTTACTGGAAGTGTCTAGGTTGGGTGGATTTGGGTGAAACACATTCTTCTTACTAGCCCAGACAAGAATTGTCTAGAAATGATTCCAGATACCTGTAAAAGAACTGTTGTCCCCTATATGTGCACTAGATGGGGCAGAGTCCTTCATTGTATTTTTGTTAGGAGGTGAGACTTTCACTCCAGAGGTAAGGTAGTCCAAGTTCAAAACACAAACACAACCTATATTTTTTTTTGTAAAATATAATTTATTGGTTTTAAACAGATAGAATACCATACAATACAACCTATAATTAAAATAAAAAAACAAGTCAACATCGGCATCTCAAATATTTGTATTCTCTTGGGTTCAAAAGACAAGGTCATGTTTATGGATATGCCAGGTCATTGTGGAATGGGAAATGCTGTGCTTTGTGATCAGATACTTTATGGTAATCAAAGGGATTATTAACAGCCTGATCACTTAAAATACCACGTGCATAAGAATATGGCTGTATTTACCATAAAGGCATTTGTGGGCAAGAGGCTAGGATGCTTGGAGGGGTCAGCACAGAGCACAATGACATTTTCTTTCCCTTTCTGTCCACATCTCTACACTTGTGGCGAAATTCAGCATGAAAACTGTAAGAGGAAGGATGTTCTAGAAATGTTGAAGGAATTCAAAAACCTCAGTGTACCCCACGAGACCCAAAACTGTCTTCTCTCTCTGTCATTTATTTATATATACCAGCCTTTCTTGATCTTTTTAACATAGAGAAAACCTTAAAATAACTTTCAGATCTTAGGGAACCTAAAATATCTACTGCTTACTTGACATTTTCATGAACATAACCTGTAAATATTTTAAAAAGGAAAAGTATTGTTTATTGTGGCAGTAAGTAGAAAAGTGCCCTTTACAATGGTGGGCAGTGTCGTGCCCCTTCATATTGGTGGGGTCAGTGCTCCATTATACTAGTTGTCTCCTTACATCAGTGACATAAATGGGCTCCATAATTTTAGCAGTCAGTGGGAGAAAGGCCCTTTATATTAGTAGATAAGTGATAGGAATGCACCTTACATTGATGGTCAATGGGCAGAATGTCCCACCTTAGAAATAGCGGAAGAATATTCGAGTTTGTGGTAATTTATCTGAAAGGCAGAAATTGTTTAAGGAACCCCTAGCAACTCTGGGAAACCAGAACGTTCCATGATACAGAAAAAAAATAATTCTTTAGGGTTTCAATAAAATATTGTTAAATAAAAAGATTCCCTAGTAGAACCCTTTTCCTCCTGTTTTTTTTTTTAATAGAGTTAGACCCCTGGTGCCCAGCCAGCAGCCCCATGTGGTCCATTGGCACTTATTGTGACCCCTGTCATATCCATCACAATTCTGTTTTCTGTTTTTTTTTTCTATGATCTTTTATAATGGTTTTTGCTGAGAAACATATCAGTTAAAGCCCAAGTACAGTCTAGGGCAGCTGTAAGGTGTAAAAAATATGTAAGCATTGATTTGTAAGGGAATGTCATAAAAGTGATCTCTTGGAGTCTCATGTAATGTGTACAAGCTATCACTGTCTCCTGAAGTGTGTTCCCAGTCTCCAACAATTCTGATAACATGTTTGCAGTCCCTGGTCTTGTTGCATGTCTTTCAATTTCTTTAGGACTGCATTTATTAAATATCATATGCGGGCCTTTGTTGTGTCAGGGTCGCACTTTGTGTCAAGTAAGATGATCACCACTGTATTAGGCACTCTGTTGAATGTTTTATTGCTGGCAGTGTCCCTGTTGGGCAGACTCACCTTTCTATTTGTCCTGATGACCATTGTCACCTAAAATCAAAGTTTTAGTTAAAGAAATCTAACATTTGAGAGATGCCCAGAGAGCAAGAGATAACAGAAGTCTTCCAATTGGGACACCTGTTAGAACAAATGTCTAGGAGGGGAATTCTTCAAACACTGGAATATATCTATTTTTCTAATTTCCTGTTGTATCCCTGGAACAGAAAGTGAAGGGAGAATTACCCAAAGATTCACAGACAGCAAAAAACAAACGCACCCCCAGCTTTATTCAAGTTAAATAAAAGGTTTTGGCTATACACACATTCTCATAGTGATTTGTTTTTCTATAATTCATCCTACTAGGTGTTATCAGCGCTTACAAAGATCATGAGGGAGTGCTGGTATCAGAGTCCATCGGCAAGACTTACTGCTCTAAGGATTAAGAAAACATTAAACAACCTAAAAAATTCATTGGAACAAAGGAAACAAGAATGCTGAAAAGTTATTTCTATGCACGTCTTAAAACACAAGACTGAAAACAGAATCCAAATCAGAAATGAAGACACCAGCTAACATGTTTTTTGTATTACAGGTATACCAGCTTTTTGTCAGTGCTAGCACTGGCATAGATACAGCATATTTGTCAGAAAAAGCATTATTACTCCATGCACATTTGCCCCAACATTAAACCCCTCGAGCTTTACTGCTAACACAGCTAGAAAAATGGGTTTTAAACTACATAACTATACAAAAAGGAGATAACAGCAGTAAACGCCAGAAAGGTGAAAAAGGAATAATAATTTATGTTGCATAATTCTGGTGTTATACGTGAACCTCTCAAATCTTCAGGTCTTAGAATTTATTTCTACAGGTTGCCATGTATATATATATATATATATATATATATATATAAAATACTAGTGTAGGCAATTGGACTGATTCACTAAGCCATAAGAAAATTAGCACATAATACAACAGACGTGTTACAAGTATCAAAAAGAGAAAAAAAACACGTGCCCACTTAGGCATAAGATCTGCATTTGCACTAATTTTATCTGGTTTTAATTATTCTGTTGCTTTATCATAATATTATCTAAAAACATACGGCAGACAACTTGTAGGCACTTAGCAATTTATTAGCAATATGAAACATGGGTTGCACACTGCCAAATTCAAACAAATTTTATTGTTCCGAGTCACTCAAATGTTCTTCTCTGCTGTTCCCCTAACATTTTGCAGACTCCTTCAGGGCATAGTCATAGGACTCAATTTATAAAAGAGAGAATCGGACTTTCCATAAACTTTCCCTCGTAGGAATATTTCAATTTCATGTGTTTCAATGGCAGTAATTGTTTAAGGAAATGTCAGATTCTTTGTTTTATAAATAGAGCCCGTTTTTGTTGATGGAAGCAATCTTTCATGATTGTTTCCAGTGACAGGACAATATACAAGCACTAACTACACAAAAATGTTTTGTTCTATTAGAACAGGGGAGGGAAGAGAACGAGTGAGTAGCACTTCACCACACTCTCCTCCATAGAAAAGTACAGTGGTAATCCCCGTTCAGTCATTCATTGCCCTGCCAGAACAGATTGATGGACGATGACGGGAGAACCTCTCTACACATGCTAAATTTTTGCCTAAAAAGATCATGATTGTTTGTCTTGGGTGACAATCATCTAGTGTGTGTGGAGATGAATAGCATAGAACACATACACGTCAAAGGTGTACAGTCTTTATTTTTTATTGCAAGAAATTTGGAAGAGGAGAAAGACCCTTTGGCAGCCATAGCACTTGCAGCTATTTGTTTAAGCCAACAGACGTCTGGAGTAGTACCAGCTTTGTTCCTTTGGCTAGGTAGAAATATATTAGATAAACCTCATAAAGTCCCAAAAACAATTCTCCTTGTTCAGTTAATATATCCAAGTATATCAATGTACTTTGAGTATTTCTTTTATGCCGATGGCTGTTTTCCCCAGTGGACCAAGTGCCAAGAGCTTGCAAAGCTATATGTAGATTATATAATTTTTATTCCTGCCCAGTTACCATGTTGAAAAACATTGGAACAATGGAGACATCATTTTACAAGTATACTAAAAGAATGACAATATTTACTATCAAATATTATGTATAAAGGCATGGAACCTTTAAAGACTGGAATCTAGTAATTGTTCTAGATACATTCTGAAAGATATACATACAGCCAAAATTTCAGTATGACAGTACAAGTGCATAGAGTGACTTGAATATGTTTAATATAGAACTTACATTGATAATCAGATCTGAGACACATTAATTCCTTCCTACAAGTCAAGCCTGAGTCTGAAAATGATAGTTTTGTTACCAGTCCAGACAACCCTTTTATAAAGTAGCATGAATTCCTGCCATGGTTTTATAAGAAACGCAGCTGGCCAGGTGGGCAGGAAACTGTAGAAAGTTGTTTTCATGGAAACAATTCCAATCTGAAAGTAATTTTCAAGCAGCAATGGTATTAACAGATCAAAGGGAGCAGGCTCCAGTTATATAACAATACCTTATGTGTTTGGCTAGGTAGATTTGTTTCAGCATTACCTAATGATGGACCATGGATTACATTTTCAATTTGAAGCTGAAGATCTAAGTGCCTGTTTTGACGATTTGTAAATGTATGTATGTAAACAATAGATATAAGCATGCATTTATGACTTGCTGAACCCATCACCTTCAGAATTACTGTGAATTTATTTCACTAAGCTATAAAGCATATGTTATTTTCCATTGCATTTCTTATTTTCATCGGTGAGACTAATATTTTTATCTCTCATTGGCTGTTATGGCTGAAAATCACAGTCATTATGGCAAATAATGATTGTTATGGATTGGTGAATTGAGCCTTTTATCCTAAATCTGTTTATTTGCCCAGAAGACATACATCATTAAGCTATGTATAAGCTGGTGATAGCAGTATGAAGAAATTGTAACTCTGATTCTTTATACTTGTCTGTGATTTAATATATAAAGACAAAAAAACATCTTCCATAGACAAGTAGAAACAATTGTTTTTGCCAATTTACACTGGACAAACAAAATGTTTAACATTGTCTGGTTATGTTCTTTATGGCTTTTTGACATGTCAATCAGACATTCCCTCACTGGAATCTTCCAGGTCCATGTGTTTTAATTGCAGTAATTGATTCCCACCAAGGAATGTTTGAGAGTATGTCAGATTCCTTGTTTTATAAATAGAGCCCAAAATGTTTAACATTGTCTGGAGAGCCACGTCCATTGTACATATGCTTTTTTGGCAGGTCACCAATTTCTATGGAACCATCTACTCTTTAAAAAAATTACAAGTCTAGTGATCATTGTTCATGCCATTGGCCTGTTGTACCCTAATATAGTTAGTAAATGTAAGAAAATTTAAAAACAAATTATTTATTAGGAAAATACACCTACCAGTGCTGCATAAACAACTGCTAAATAAAACTGAGTTGTTTCCTGGGGCTACGGATGACAAGTGAGTTGCTCAGGGGTGTCCTCAGTGGAAATAAACACTCTTTTGCTTTTAACCCTGCTATGTACGTTTGTCAGAAGCATGGACATTTTAAACAATTTAAGAGACACTTATTAGGTTTAGGCAATTTGTCTCTTTGTCTAGAACTTGACAGGACCCATTCGTTCATTTGACAGTAATAAACTGGAACATTATGCAGAGTGTAATGTTTTATTAGAAAAGAAAATGCCTAAATGTGCGATCATCTTATCTATGTAAAATGTTAACTGAACAGTCAGTTTCAAGTTTGATGAACAATAATTGGAGCCATCAATGCTTTTCTTTTCTTGTCCCATTTGTTTCTAACTACCTAAAGATTTAGAGACATTGGTCCTGATTTATAAAAGTTC
Organism: Pyxicephalus adspersus; assembly: GCF_032062135.1. NCBI lineage: Eukaryota > Metazoa > Chordata > Amphibia > Anura > Pyxicephalidae > Pyxicephalus > Pyxicephalus adspersus. Next base: position 45,854,752 of record NC_092858.1, on the reverse strand, counting down.
TCCAAGGCTGGGGAGGATACACTTTCCACAGTGAAGCTGGGTGATCCACCAAACCTGGAATGGATTTAAAACATTTGCTAACATATAGCAAAGGACTTGTTATATAAGAAATCCATTCCAAGTTTGCTGGATCACCCAGCTACACTGTCGAAAGTGTATCCTCTCTGGCCTTGGAGAGCTTTTATAAATCAGGCTCATTGTGTGCATATAACTGAGACTTCAATGCACACATATCTAAGCAACAGGTTTTAATGTATGACTAGCTACCAGTACAAAAAAAATTAACAGCTAGCAATAGACATTAAACTTAGACTGGATGTTTTAATAGCCTAACAGTCATCTCTATCAATGATCCTTTTGTTAACATGTATATAAGTAACAGTCTTATTTGAAATAAAAATTTAGCCTTGAGATGAATACAGAAAGAACAGCCTTTCTCAGCTGGAACCATTTTTATCCAGGTGTTGTTGTATTCCAAGAGTATAGTGCATAAAACACTTGTGATCAACCCTTGCCTCCTGCCAAAGACCCGGCCTATTAGGCAGAACAAGGGCCCTTCCAGTAAATCCACGTACAGGTTCACACAAAGGTCTTAATATTTAAGGTCTTTCACTTGCAGAACAGAATATACCAAATAATAGCATTCTTCTGGCATTAATATTCACATTGCTGCTTAAGACATTGCTATGCTTTCCAGGCTCTCCTGATCCCTTATTAGGTCAGAGCTGCAATTATTTATGCTTTAAAGAAAAGTCTAAAAAGTCTTAAATAACCATCGGGGTTTATTCACAAAAGTAGTATAGGTTGTTCACTGTTGTTGCAATTAAATTTAATGTAGTAAATAAAGTGAAGCTTTGTGGACATCAACTCTTTGATCATGTGAAAGCAAAAATTATTTTTTTACATGTCCTTGTACATGATTTGGTATTCTTTGCAAAATAAATTTACACAATCACTAAGCTAAGTGAAAATTCCCTGGCAAGGTGATAATTCACTGTGCTGGACAATTGAAACTTCTTTATGAAATCAACCCCAATATGTACAACAATATGTACAACAACCACCCATTACAGACAGGCAGGCATAACAATACCCAACCACATACATGTCAAGATAAGTCTTATTGGAAACTGAGGAAATTATAGGCAAATCTCATTGTCAGTGGATGTAAATAAAACTGCTGCAATCAACAAATTGCTTTAATAAACCATAATTTGGTGATCGTGTAAGGGAAAAAAAGTCAGCTCAGTGGGCAGATGCTCCCAGCAGTAGAACAGTCTTAAGGCAAAAAAAAACGTCAATTTAGAATGTCTAACCCGAATAATGAAAAGTGCTTTCCCATCAATTGCTACCCACATATATGGTGTCTGTTGAAACTTTTAAACATACATACAGGTCATTTATATCTCAATTAAAAATTATTTTCATTTTGTTCTCTTACTAAAAATATAGGCAGGTTTCTGTTTTACAGCTAGTCTGTGCAAGGTCATTCAAACTTTTAAAATAAAGTTGACAGTATATCTGCGACACACAATAGTGTTGTAGGTGCAATCCATCCCAATTTAAAAGTATATCAAATTTGATTCGGGTAACTGAAATGCAGACAGATAAGTAAATGTGCTGCGGGCCATGGAGAATAAAATGGATAGATAAATCAATTACAAGGCAACGATTTTACATTTATGTTTAGCTGCGATAGAAGTTGTCTTTGAAGTACCTTAATATTTAGTCACTTTGTTTTGATTCTTGTTCACTTTAACATATGGCATGTCGCTTAAGACAGATCTCAAAGGAGCGCTTTAGTGACATGACTGGTATGTAATTATGAGCTACACTTACGTGTCTTACTAATTTATATCATAGAATTATAAGTTGTAATTTATTTTAAGCATTTTTATATTTTTGTAAGCACAAGTTTTAAAAAAGTTTTTAAAACTTTCTTTGCATCCAAGCATTTTGGAGAACTGTTATACATAGGCTGTTTTTATTCCTTAACAACCCGGTTTGTTTATGTGCATACAAACCGAAATCAGGAATTTTGTTAGCAATAATATTGCTTTTCCATGAATACTGGTGCAGATGACAAAAAGTTTGTAAATCTTTTTTCCTAGCATTGTTACAGATTGAACCTTGCTATCAGCAATTGCATCAAGCACTGGAAAAGGTCTGGCCTATAATAAGCATGCTGGAACAACTTTGTGATCAAAGTTCATCTTTTTCCTTTCTCACCAGAAAAATTAAATGATTTGTATACAATTTAGCAATGAATGTACATTGTCAACCTTGGCTTACCTGAAACATTCATTATTTTTGTAACATACAAAGACTTTTAGACGGGACATGTAAGGAATGTCAGTAACTACATTTTGCAAATATCAGTCTGTTTATGGATCTCAATGTCTTTTACATACCACAGTTTTATTTGTGTCCCCACTTTGTGACATTTCAGCCCACAATTAGTACAAGTATTTACTTTGTGAATTTCAAGTTATTTGCATTGTCTTATATTTCCACTGACCTTTGCAGTTGTTCAGCCTAAAATCTTCTCTCTCTGCCCATACAATTATTTTTATTCTTATGTTTTCACATAACATATCCCAAATATTGTTCATTAAAAGTTTTATAATTGATTCTTGGTTGTATGTTGTATTTTATAAATGTATTTTGTTAATTTATTCACGAGAATGTAAATTTGTTTTCCCTGTACTAATGTATCTTCATCATAAGATACAAGCACTGATGTGTTTTCTATGTAATACAATCAAGCTTACAATACTTAACTTTTGGAAACAGCTTCATCTAAAAATATTATATTGTCTTTAGGTACAAATGACAAAGGACAAGCACACTGATATATAAAGTTACATTTACATGGAGTGCTATTATGGAGGTTCCTAATGAATCATATTGAAATTAATAGCACATGCTACTCTAAAGCCTGATACATATGCTCCTTGGTGTTCCTAGCTTGTAAATGCTGTTTGAAAAGCATCGCATTTAGCAAACATTTACAAACAACTTACCCTAATGAAATGCATGATGCTTGCACACAGCCTGCTGAAAACCTTGTCCTGAAAACTACTATACCCAGTATTCCCATTACTATTTATCTGCTTTGGGGTCTAAGAAAACTGCTTTTTAAATGTTTTGTATATGGTGGTTAAATCATTGTGATTCTGGGTACAGAATAGTATTTAAAGCTAAGATTAACAAAGATTTATAAGTATGAAGTGTAATATTAAATTGGGCTGTTTTTGGTGCTGGAATCTCAGAACTTGTAGTTCTTGGCATTAAAGCAAATAAAAAAATAACGTGACCTGCAACCTACCCCTAATCTATAATTTAATCCAACCAGTAACCCAACCCTTATCTGAAATCTAACACTTAACCTAACCAATACACTCAACCACTAGTGGTTAATACTTAAAGTGACCCTTCCACCAAATTAAAAAAACAGTGAAATTGTAACACAGCCACACTTCAGTGTGAAAGTTTTATATATATAAATTGATATATTAGGGAATCAGATGTACAGCCCTGGCCAACACTGTCAGGTGGGTCCATTAGATAGTATCATCCTGCATTTGGATTGCCACCAACTTAAAAAAATGCACAGAAAAAGAAGTAGTTAATGCATTTTCTTAAAGTGTTTTCCCCTAAAAATTATTTTGATTCTCTTATAATGTTCCTTCAAACGTGCTAGTGAGTAGTCATTTACTTATTACTAACCCTCTCTTCTTGTGCATAACCTTATTCTGGGAGTGTCTACATACTCTCTCTTTGCCCCTAAACTTCTTACATACTCTTTTATGTAGCTGCATGGGGGAACAAAGAGGAGCGTCACTTGACTGAGAACTCAATGTCCGCTGGGGCTGTTGATATCACATCCAAGATGAGTATTATTCATATGGCTTTTGAATGTCTACCCAAAGGAGCCTTCAATTGTTAAACATATGTGTGTTAAATGCACATATAATCTCATGGAAAGATTTGTTAAATAAATCGCCTGATGACAGGGTCTCTTTAAATTTAACCCTAAGCTAATCTGTGTAACCTTAACCCTTAAAACCTCCTAATATAAATCTAAAAGACTAGGTGTTCAATAATGAGGAACAAAAAGTAACACAATACAATATTTCACTAAAAGGAAATGATTATTGATGCAAAACACATTACATACCACATGCTTTTAGGCTTGAATGACCTTTTCCAGTAAATGTCACAAAAAAGTGTGTGTATATATATATATATATATATATATATATATATATATATATATATATATATATTGTGTATATATATATACACTGTTGTTACCATATAAATCTGTAAATGACAAATTTAGTGGAAATCTGCACCATTTTACTGGATTGTATATTTCTAGCTTCAATGTGTAAATAAACAAATGATAACCAATGTATACAATGTAATAAAATGGTTTAAATTATTTGGTATATATCATTTATAATAGGCTTGCAATATTGTTTATATAAATTTCATTTGCTGCCATTAAAGTGTTGGGTTTGTCCATCAATGATTAAAAACATATAAACCAAAACACAATCTTTTTTCATTTCTTATTATTATCAGTATGCACCACTGGTATAAAAAGAGTTATTTTTTAGGACATGGCGCAAAAAAAAAAAAGTCTACTGTTATAACGCAGGATGTTTCTGTGTGTTTGTACAGAATCTATTGTGGCTTAAACTTTTATATCAGTGGTAGGGTTACCATTAAAGCTGCTATGGGCCTTGGATATATGAAAGCTCAAATATGCATATTCCCTTCCTGTAAAGTTTTACCTTGGAAAGTAGATTAGCAGTACAGTAAATACAGATGGTGCATATTTCCACTTTATAACTGGATCCAGCAGAAGATCCACAAATGTTCAGTTATTGAAACCATCCCAAGGCATCACTAGAAGTACCAGACTAGCACTAGCTGATGATCCATATAGCCAAGTACCTACAAAGGTTTAGTTCTCCATCAGTACCGTTACTGGAAATGGGTTGAGAGCTTCTAATTGAGCTCAACTCTTCCAAATGCCACATTTCGATCTCATTGTTCTCTTTTCAATGAGTAAACCATAAATATACTGCAGAAATTATCATATTTAAGAGTCAGAGATCCAGCTTTGTTAGGCCCAGTGTAAGATATTTTGTAGATTGACCAGTTTTATGACACCTTTATGACGATATCACTTGCCCACTATGTAATGAATATAAGTGCAATAACATACAGCCTGCAGCTTAATAAACTATTCATAAAATGCATAACCAATGACAGTGTTGGATGAGCAGCAAGTATGGCTGCTCCAACCTTTGTACCCAATTCACTAAACATAAATCAAATGTAACTTTGCCATTCCATCATGTCACTTGCATCCGACTTCTTCTCAATTATGATGAACCCAATAAACATATATTTAACCTTTCATAATATTAATGTATCTCCTATTTTCATTTGATCAGCAGACTAACTTAAAACATTTGCCCTTGTTTGTGCCAAACATTTCGGTTATAATTTTTTGGTTTATCGAAATATCCTGAAGAATTCTGAAATCACAACACTATTTACAGAATAAGTGGTATGAAAGAAGCAGCAGTCGTATTTCAGTTTGTGAAATGGTCTTTAAAGCTGTGTGGTACAGAGTAAGTTGAATGTCTTATTTCACATGTCATGTCTTGCCTTCCATTTGCCAGTGATGCTCAACAGACTATATGATTGTTACTGTCCAGCTAACCAGAGCCAAACTAATTGCTAACAAGAATCTAATTTTATATGAGTACCACCGTCCCCCAAAAAACACATTACTTTCAGATTGTGATTCCATTATAAAATTAAGGTTGATAACACTGAGCTGATGTATGAAATGAGCTTAGGCTGTTCACTATTGGGGGAAATGTGACTTTACTTAATGAATGTGGTGAAAATTCACAAAATGTGATTTCTGCTTGCATGTGATTGGTTGATGAAGTCAGCAGGGATTCCCCTCATTCACTAAGCTAGGTGAAAATGCCATTGCAAAATGATAATTCTCTTTGCTAAACCTAAAATTGTTTACTATTTTAACCCTCTTGTATCATAGTTTGTCAGTATTTATGAATTATGCAATAATGGAAAATTCCAAATTAGTGTTACAACTTGAGCAAAAAAAGGAAATGCAGCATGTTCATAATGTCACTTTAATACTTCTTCGTAAAATATTTTGGATACTTCTATCACATTAGGTCAGCCCATGGCCTCAGGCTGTAGGTTACCCAAATATTTTTAGCTGCCATCAATACAGTTTTAAGCTGGTACACCCCAATTTGGCTACTTGGGTACACACTGATGTGGCATCACCCACTGTTCGGCAGTTAATATTAGATCTTCCAGATGAAGCCAAGTAAATAACATACAGACAACAAACCTGGTTACACATGACCTTGTTACACAGAGAGGGTATAAAATGTTCAGCAAAGTACATAACTGTTTATGGCTCCACAGGTTCTCCAGACAAAACTCCATATCCTTAAACTTTATATTAAGGTAATAAATGACAGAACACAAATCTGGACAATTTTGTTTATCTATTTGGAACAATAGTTATCAGAGAAGGAGACAATCCTTTTTTAATCATTATTGTTTCCCCCCTGATGATTTTTACCTGGAGTGCATCCCCCCCCCAACACTGTAACATACAATGGGCCAACACACATACACATCTTCCTGAGGGTAACTGGACTTACCATCAATGTAAGGGAAGATTGATCTCCTTGGGTCTACCTCCAGGAGCTGTTAACAAGAGTTTAGTCTTTTAAAAATCCATTATTGCTCATTTTGTTGATTCAATCTATTGATAATTATATTGGTTAACATACAATTCTCACCCCTACAATTCCACATACAAAACTCAAGAGAAACCAGGTTATAGTATAACTCATAAAGTAAATATACTGGTTCCTGAATTTAATGCTGGAAACCTTTATTACAGAATAACACTCTTCCTATGTATATTATGCTTGGCACTTTCTAAAGCTAACTTTCCAGGGCATACCATTATAGGTTTGTCCCTGCATTCTGACAACAATGAACAGGGTGGTGTCTAATGGCAAATTAAGTGATGGGAAAAAACAATATGAAAGCAATGTGGAAGTTAAGACATTCTTACAGACTAGATATGCCAAGTGACCTAAAACAAGGAAATGCCCCCATTGAGGGGAATAAAAACATTTTAGAGAGTAATGATTGGTCAAAACATCTGTTGGAATTTCCATGTGTTTCTTGTTTCTGTTGGAGAAATGTATCTTCTCTTCCTGTCTCATTGACAAAAGGGGAAATATTTCTGTTGAGGGCATCACTTTAGCAACTGTAGTTTTAACAACATACTGAAAGATGTTGTTAAAATGTTAAAAATGTGAATGCCAAAACAGGCAATCAAAGCAATAAAGAGGGAATAAATAAACAATATATATATGAGCAAACAATAAAATTTGTCCATTGTTTTGGATGGAGTTTTTTGCATTTGTTTGGAGATGTTGCATCTAAATGGGGATTTCTCCCAAAGGTCAGACACAGAGTCTCTATCCCCTATTCAGAATATCAAAGGCTCTCTAAAGAGTTGATCAAATTATTATGCAAGGACTTCTGGTGTGGCCCTCCTTTTGTTAATGAAGCTGTGATATTTTAAGGGAGAAAGGACTCTTATAAAGGAAAGTACCTTGTGTGAAAAAGGTGTTGAGAGACACAGAAGGAAATGCTTGGAAGCACTGTATGTCAGAAGATGTGACCTATACAAAGGTCAAAGAAACTTAAGAGAGGTGCTAACCATTCAGACAGGTGATCAAAACAGGAAATGACCCATTGAGGTGTGCAGCATGAGATGCATATCTATTGTCTGTAGGCTCTGACTATAAAATTGGTTTATTGTATGGTATTTGGATTGCAATTCATGTGCAATTATTGTCCTTGGAAAGAATCACGCCAGATTCTCGTCAGATATTGGCCGAGCTGATTATCGGGCGAGAACCATTGGACGTGTGTACGTATCTTAAGGCCCTAAAAGTAATATTGTTTTATTATGTGTTACATGTTTTGAATTTGTATTGTGTCAACTTTTTTTTTACTGAATGTGTGACTTTGTGTACAATATGGTTATTGTGCATTCTCTCCTTTGCTAAGGACCACTTTATAACTTGCTGGGTGAACTTTTATATATTTATATGTCATTTTAATATTTCCAGGTCACCCCATTCATCCTTATCCTGGATTTGCCCAGTGATGCCATTTATGAGACTGAACATTGCACAGGTATGGGACAATATTTGTAATTATAATGCTAAAAAAAAGCCTGGTTTAAAGGAAAATGTCAGCTTTGAAAGTTCTGTAACACAGAACTGAGCACTACAAAATAAAAAATATTAAAAAATGGTAAGAGAAGTAGATGAAGGAGTTGATAAAAATTACATTTAAAAATGTACAATTAAAAAAAGAAATAAATGTCCTGTAGTGAGCACATGACATGACATACCCTGAATTGTGTGAAAGTCATTGGATCAGTTATATGGTTTGCATGGCTAGTCGTACCCAAGCTCGTTCCCTGACAAGTCCTATTTGAACATTGTTTGATCTGAATTTCTTAAAGCCAGCCGGGGTGCATATGCCCTTCATAAATGTGTACACCTATTTCCGCTTGTTACATCCATGCACATACATAAGGAAGGGGGGGCTGCAGCAGATGAATATTGACCTCTTTGACCTCCTGTCATGTAGATCACAGAGAAAAGTTCACTTCCTTTGACTCATCAAACAGTTCCATGTGTTGTTTTTGCCTGACTACACAGCTGCTTACCTGGAGATCAGGTTTATATTTGGGGAAAATCTGGGTGAAAAAGCTAAGCAGACACAACCCTAAATCATCAGCATTACATGGAAGCAAGGTATAAAATCCTCCCAATAAAGTGCAATGCCATGGGCAGGGCTCTCAGGTTAGATAATGAAGAATGGAGGGAGCTGAGGAAATGTTTTGGCAGATCTGCTCTCATGATTGCTATGGTGGGTTCTGGTTCCAGCATGGAGACGTTTGGGTGGGTTCCACCTAAACACAATGTATTGTAAATAATATCCAAACGTGACTGTTCTAGATAAAAAAAAAAACTACTTCAATTTATCCTTACTGATCATCCAGTGACAGCAGTCACCAGAACACAAAAAGTGGGGAAATCTCCTTGGTGAGGACATAGGTTTGTTTATCCAGAACAAGCAGAAGGAGATTCCAAACATAGGAATAGACTGGGAATCTCCCATTAGGAACAGTTGATGATAAGGACAACTAAGAGGTAATTTCCTCCACTTTCTGTTTTGGAGGTGGTGCAGGGGAATCTCCCCACCTGGATACAGCAACAGCTAGGGTTTAATAATTCTATATTCTATCCAAAATGAAAAAAACTGCTGGCATTAGATACACTTTATGCCCAACTCCAGCTAAAATGTATTAAGTTTTGGATAGAATAGGGGAGGGAGCAGTGTATCTCAGCCAGGGGTTCCTCTAATAATCAATTTATACCCCTCGGGTCAGTTATCACTGACACCAGTGATCCGTGTGACTATCTCTAGGGGGGGAGATTATTTCAATATACTGTGATCTGAGGGTATAGTATTTATAGCAGGAGAGCCGAAAGGTATTTCAAGGGTTCCCGTGTCTTGAGAAAGTTGAGAAACATTGGGTTAGAGCTGCTATCAGGCTGTTATATATATCAAGTCCCATCTTCCTTGACTGATAACTTGAAGAGATGAGGTGACCATTGTCATTCAGTAGGGATAAATCTAAAAATGTATTTCCACAAAAAGCACATTTTGCATTGATAACGTCTGCCTGAGTTTGATTTAGTTAGGGAGATTTCTGTTGATTTCCTGTTATGTCCCTGGGACAGGAAGTGAGGAGAAATCTCCTCTGGGGTACACAGACACCATTCAATGACCTGGCAGGGGTAACTCTTCACCTTGGTATAAAACATGAAACTTTAAAAACCCCACAGCTGACCTGCCAGCATGTATTACATCACACAGCTTCCTCAGCCCCCCCTGTGTTTCTATATAAATCCCCCCTACACATAAAAGCCATTGCTGGCAGCTGCAGTAATATAAGCCGGGGATAGTAGCACACACTCCTGGGAGCAGCAGGGCACACAGAGCCCCCGGTGTGGCCTTAGTCGCCCCCGGTGCAGCAGACTCGGCCATGAGTCTATTTGCAGGCAGGGCCCAGACAGCCAGGCGCTTTATTAAATGCCGGCAGACAGCCAGCACCAGCCTACACTGCCCCTTTAAGGCGCGTCCACACACGACCCGAATACGCGCTGCCCACCGAGTCGAAACAAAAGATTTCTTGCTTGACGTCATCAGTCCCAACTCCGCCCTCTTGCTGGAATAGGCGGGGCTTATCGGAAAACCAATCCACACTCACGCTCTACTCTTTGAGGTGTGGGCGGGGCGCGCTTGGAACGAGGTCTGAGGCGCAGACTTTGCGTCCCACAGGTGAAAGGAGGCCGAGCTGTGCGGCGCGCTCCCGTAGTGCTCTTCTGTCTGGATTGCTTGTGGTCGCGCAGTTAGTGGTAGCCGTGCGCTGGTTACTATGGCGGAGCTGCCGGCCTTCCTCTTTGTCGCTATCAATGTCCTCTTGTTCGGCGGCCCCAGTCTGACAGACGGTAAGCGAGGGGAGGGGGAATACCGTGTGTGTGTGTGTATACGGGGGAGCGGAGTCCGCGGAGAGCCGGAGGAGGGTGCAGACATTGAGGAAGGGGAGGAGGTTACCTATACACTGTGTGTACATGATGGAGTGTACATGGCTGCTGTGCGCCTCCCTCACTCACTATGTGCAGGTGGCAGGCTGGGTGCTGCTCATAGAGGCGCCCGGCAGGGGGTGCTGCTGTTTACCAGGGTAGGTAGGTGAGCTCCACAACATAGGGAAGTGATTGCCCAGCCTGTGTATACACGAGTATACAATCCTTCCTGGTACTGGGGTGATCAGAGGGCTCTGCTGGGTGTACAGCACCTTCTAGGCCACAGACACTGATCCCAGGAGCCATACACACACATATATATATACAATACACATCTAACCCACACTCACCCCAAACCTAGGAGGATCCTGCCATTACCTCCACACATCACATACTTCTGTTTCCTATCCGGTGACCCTGATTAGTCCTGGATGAGAACCTGCACCTGGGTTCACCAACCCAACATGGGATTCATAGTCTCAGTGTGCCCGGAGAGGCAAAATCAGCCGCTTAATGATCTGCGATCCATACACTTGTATTTATAGTAGAATGGATTGTACGCTCCTTTCATAATCTCAATCCTGGGATAGGTCGAGAGAACATTGTTGTGATATGGTAAAGTACGGAAGGAATCCCCAGTGTAATGATTTAATGAAAACAGAAAACAGTCACCAGTAGTTTGCTTCATTTTAAAGGAAAGTCAACATTTCAAGGAACAAAATATGTTCCTGACCTTAGACATGAATGAAGCTCCAGGTTTTACATTGGAGATACTCAGCACTGCAGATCCACAAAAGTGTTTTGAGACCTCCAAGGAGGAACCGCTGTACTATACTATGAAATGTTGTGCCGCTTTGTTGCTTTTAGAACACATAAATGCTCACCCTAATAATATTTGTATTGATTTCATATCTCTCAGTGTAGTTTGTAGTGTTGAGTTTTACATAACTTGGGTACTTTTGTTAGAAGTTAAACATGGCGGTGTATACAAGTTGCATGAAGTGACATACTTAATATGCGCTTATCAAATTCTGGGGTGAATGTTCTTGTTTTTTCACAGACAGAAATTTAATATTTCTGGTGACTCTTAGCATCACATACACCTAAATAACATTGTGGCTGCTGTGAATAGTTGTGTCTTTACCAGAAATGGTGACATTTATGGCTTTCAATGAAAATGCATTGATTGTGTATTGCTTTACATGAAATATAAATTCTACTCATACGTGACAACACCTGGTTTCCATCTCAGAAGTTTTGCTGAGTGGTTACCATTCCGGTGGCTGATTGTTTTCAGTTTCATTTAGGTGTTTTTTGGGCTTTATCAAACACACAAATAACATTTTTAACTGTTTACATTCATTTCCATCACAATTCATTTACATTTCAAAAGCAATAATCCAATAGGCTTCTGCTTTCTTTAACCATCCAAACCAGTGTTTGACAGATTCCATGGAACCCCAAGGTTCCTCCAGAGGTTGCCAGGGGTTCCTTGAGCAATTTGTGACTCTCAGGTCAGTTTACTGGACAGCAATGATCTTTTTGGCTATCTGTCAGGGTGACATTCTTCCCACTGACCTCCACACTAATATACTGTGAGCTGTGGACATAGTAATTATATCAGGGGTTCCCCGGGGACCTCAGAGTTAGTTTAAAGGGGTTCCCTGTGTTACAAAGGTTGAGAATTACTGTTTTAAACATTAAGTAGCAATATTCTTTTAGCACCATGTTTTATAAGTGTCTACATGTTATTTGTCCCATTTACTAATATAATTATTGTTTTGTATTTGTTGTGATAGATATGTAGAAAATATCAGAAGCCAGAATGTTGTCTCATATGTTGGTTGGGTTTGAGTCCAGGTTAAGCTGCATCCATTTATTAGAAATTTAGAATGTCTGTAATCGGCATCTCTGCTTTCAAAAAAGCAAATCGTCTTTTGCCTGTACTGCTATTAAATTGCACACATGGGCTAACCATGAGATCAGGCTGCCTTGAGCAATCTGAGACCTCATTTTGATGATGGATCCCAGCTAAAGGACAGGCTAGACAGACATTTTCACAGCTGTCATATACAGCTTTTAGGATATCACAGTTTCACTTTTTTTCTCTCTTTGGAGCATGTGTGGGCTACTCAGTTTACTCCATTTTTTCAAGGCTTTATCTTCTCTCTGTGTGTGTGTGTGTGTGTGTGTGTGTGTGTGTGTGTGTGTATATGTATGTGTGTATATATAATATAATGTTATTTTTCCCATATTTTAGAAAATCCACATACTTGCTCAGTTTTCTGGTCCATGTAAGGAAGTAATTGTACTTAACTACTAACTTTTATCAGCTCCTGAAATATTCATTTAGTGTTAGGGATTATGTATTGTGAAATGTCATTAAATAAACATACTTGTAGATTTGTTAAAATTTGTTCTGCCAAGATACGTGGGAGTAAGTCTTGGTGTTGTAGATTTGGAATACGCTTCTGAAGCTGGCCATGAACATTTTCCTTTTGTTTCCCAATGAATGCTTACATTCCTATGCTGTCATATCGATAAGTTACAAAGAAAATATTTTCTTGCATACTATGGCATTAAGTTCACAGTAGGTCAAGTTGGCAGTGGAGTAGCCACCAGTGCAGTCTTGGGATAGCGGTGTACTGCAGAAGTGTGAATTTATGAACAGAAGTTGGTAATATTTAAATGCCATCCGTTGGCTGTAATGTTTTTGGGTACATTGTTTACTGTAGACACTAACACCTTAAATCATGGGTGAGTATTAGTATTGTTAAGTCATCCATTGTATACTAAGAATGAACATATTTTACTCCGATCTTTATGGATGGAAAATTTTAACCATATCCATCAGGATTATCACCATCTTTTGTTTCCCAATTTCATACCCAATATAACTCACACAGATGATCTAATATTAGGAGCACTTGAGTCAGTGATGATACCCAGGTCTTATGGTGGCTTTTAATGAATCCTTTAATAATTATTGCCAAAATATATATGTTTTAGAGTAGTCCGAATTAAAACCTATAAAAAGTGTGTGGAATGATTACATTCCCTGTTACAGTTTTCTTGTTGCCTGTGCTGTAGCTGGAAAGATTGCCCCTCTCTTTTAGAGCGTTGTCTTTTGGATTGGGCAGTCCACTTATTTTTTCAGTTGGGACAGGAGATGAGCTCAGTTATTGCCTTGTTTTGGGTGACGGTGTTAAAAATTATCCCTATACAAGACCAGGCAGCACTTTACGTTGTATGGAAGGGGAAAGGGGAGAACAAGCTAGAAGAAGCCCCTGCTGGAAGCACTTTGATAGTTTTTATTAATGGTCCGTCATTTAGTTACACAGCGCAATAGATTGCAAAATGATCGTGTGGGGCTTCTGATGTTAGGTTTTCATCCAAGACAATTATGAACATCCTCTATAGTGAGGAAATCTAGTTATCTCTCCAGGGCTTTATGTCTAGAGGTGAAGGTAATCAAGGAGTAGCAAAAGAGACAAGGAAGCTATAGATACATTTTTTGTAAGTCTCCAGCTGTTATTTCCATATTACAGTTAAGTGAGTGAAGGATTGTGATTGGGTGCTGTGGATAACATGAAATAGTTTCTACACTATCCATACATCAATCCCAATGTTTGGGAACAAGGCTTGAGAAAAACTTTACCCATGATTGTATACCGCATTTTATATATTCAGGACTTTAGTGTTTTTTCTTTTGGTGATGTGCTAGATGTGTTTTGTATTATACAAAAAAAAAACTATTAAGTGGTTTAATTATTCCATTAGCTGAAGGATTTATGCAAAATACAAAAGACAACGCTTAAAAAAAAATGTAATGAACACAATTATTTCCTCAGTTGTTAACTTCAAGGACAGTTCTTACTTAGAAGTGTGAATCAAAAGCTTGTTACAAGGAGAGCTCTATTTCTGCAGCCAAGTCCTCATTTTCACTTCCTTACAGTGGTCTGTTGTCTAGCTAGTCAGTGTAAAAATAAATGGAGTAAAATAATGGGGGCTATTTAGGTAAATCCTTCAGCCCACATACCATAAACAGATCAGGGATAAACTGGGATTATGCTAGCTGGGAAATTTGAGTTAAGAATGTTGTTTTTGGTGCTTTTACACCCATTCAGGGAAGGAATCTTAGAAAACAAGAACAATTGTTTACAGTTGCTTGAAACATTTTGTTTCCTCTTTATTGAAACCACCTCAAATCAAATCTGTGCTACCATGCATGGCCAATCACAAGTTTGCTTTAATGCCCATTCCCCAGCAGACCTTATATTACAACTTTCTGTTCAGCTCCCATGGCAAGAAAAAACTACCCTATAATTCTGGTGCATGGAGGTGCATTTCACAGCATATTGTCACTTTGACATGGGTAACTCCAACTTTTTTCCGGTAAGGCTGTTTAGCATGTTCCAAACAGCTAAATGGAGTTGCAGAGAAGACGTTCTGCTAGGGAGCATGGCCTAAAACTGAACCTTTTACTTTGCTCAGCATGAGTGAAGCACAGGATTACTTTGAGCAGACTTAGTTGAAGCTTTACAAATCTACATGAATAAATTCCTTTCATTTCACAATATACAACAATGTAATTAAAGAAAACTGAATTAAAAAGAAGTCAAGTGACTGCCTTGGTAGAACATGTGGTGGGTTTTTTTCTGTGCCCGGAGAGGGGCTTAAAAGCATATGTCAAGGCGTATGTAGGCTGACAACAGCAATTATATGTAAAGCGTCATCAGCCCTGCCTTGTTTTTTTCTACTACTTAGTATCTGCCATTCTTACATTTTTACAACATGAAGGTTAAATATTCTGTAGACCAAGATTAGAAAAGCCTGAGATAATACAGATGATATATTTAACAAAAAGTGTGTAAATAAGAGAAGTTTATTGTTATTTACCAGACAGAACTCGTAGTTGCACACTTATTGCTGGTTGGTGAGAAGGCAGAAGCCTTTACTTTATTTTCCCTCTAAACATGGTTAATCCAGAGCATTGGTTCTGATTTCTGTTCACATACGTAGAAATACATATTGGTTCTGATTTCTGCTAAAATACATAGAAAGACACTGTAATATATGTCCCCCCACAATTTTTAGTCAAGTTATGAACTCTTCTGGATTATAGCAGATTGTAATTTTTTTTTCAGCATTTACATTTTAGTACTAAAAAGAACCGCTCAGTGTTTTTTTTTTTTTTTTTTTTGAAACTTTTTTTTTACAGATACCCTGAGTATTTAGGCAGGTAGAAGGGCATTTTCGTTCTTTGCTTTTTTAGGCCAAACAGTCATTTTCGTTCTTTGCTGTAAGTTTGCCATTTATTTCTATGTTCCACTGAACTTTTTAAGGTCATTTAGGGCTCACTTGAAGTCATCAAGTTTAATTAAGCTACCTCTGGAGCAGTGCATGTAGTAGCACCTGCATGTTTTAGCATTCTGTTGCTGAGGGCGATATTCCTTTTGCCATAAATACCACACACCACAACTGTACAGAACAAAGCTTCTATTCTTTGTCTGGAATCCTGGCATTTAAACGTGTCAAAACAGGTCCTTAAAGGTTGGGTTTCAATCGCAGAGCAGGCACACAGCCCTAAATTGTTGACTAGGAGTTGCTTGATTCTGTGAGATGTTTACTTGTGTGTTACGATTTGTACTAGCACAGGAAGAATATAAATGTGCCCATTGTAGAATCCATACATAATACTGATTGATGTACGTGGTGGTATGTTATCGAAAAGATGTATAGGATTTTATCTGCATCCTCATTCTTCAGGCTTGTAATCTGTCTCTTCTAACATGCCTTGATAGTTTTCTGGTGTATACCTAGTGGAGGGAGAGGAATGTGCTCCCTTTGGTGTATCCATTTCACTCATTGATCCAGGCTGATGCATTGGTTTTTCTGATATCTGGATGTAGCATAAAAACAACCATGCAGACTAATTTCCTGTGGCAGAATAGACAGACATATAAATTTGTAGTCCCTGCTGCAATGTCAGCAGTACTGACTAGGATATATATATGACCACTAGTAAAGGACCACTATAACCTTTTCCTTTTTTTTTTGAGAGGTCATTATGTAATTTGAGCATTTGCGTGGTGCAACTGTGAGATAACCTGGTGATGGTGTAAGGGGCAAAATGCTTTAGGCTACTCCTTGTTTGGATCACTAAAGGGCTCCTTCCTTACTGCACATGTATAGTATGTACAGCATTTTGTGATTGCTATGGTTTACTGGCTTGTATATACAATCACTAATGGCCATGCAAATCCTGCATGGCTATGAGGGTGCCTTTACACTTCTGTGTGTTGTGTTCATAGATCATTGGTGTAATACATGTAAAACATGACTAGAATTTACCACATTTCTCACACAGATAAGAGCGTAGCCTAAATCGATTTCATCATGATTTTTTTTCATAAAATTTGCAGTATTGTAGACCTGGAGCTGCTCCTGTGTAGCCATATTGCACCATGTTATGGAAAGGCGATTGCAGAACTATCCTAGCTTCTGCTTTATTCCAAAACGTTGATAGATCAGGTGCAGAATACCCATATGTACATAAAGATTTTGTTAACATGGTTGGTTTTCTCAGATTGCTTTCTGTGTGGGGCTAAAATCATATATATATATATATATATATATATATATATATATATATACACACACACACACGGTTGTAGTCAGACGTTATCCTTAAAACAGGCCGTAATAGGGCTTGTAGAAATTCATCAGTTTTAGCTTGATATTGTGTTCTTACAACATCTGTTCAGGCTTATGAGTATATAAATGTTTGTATCTCCTCTATTTGTGGAAAACTTCTTAAAAACAGGAAAAATTGTATAGTTTTTACTTAGAATATTTGCAGAATGCATACAGCAGTGTAATTTGTTTAGTCTTTGTTTAAAGTGCAGTCATATACGTGTGTGGCGGATTAAAGTAACTTGGAGTGAAGGTGTGGAAACATGCAATTACATGGCGTGAGAAAGAATGTGCCAGTTCTGTGTTATCAGTAGATCTTGTTTTGTCTGAGGTGCCTTGTACATCGGTCTAAACACTCCAGATCATGTACATCTGAAACTGGGTGTAGCTGCTGCTGTTGGTAATGAACCTTTCTTAACCCCTAGGATTACTTATAAAAAAAATTGTGGGAGATGTTTGCATTTGTTGATCTATTTGTCTCATGTATTCAAAAAGTAGAATACTCTGGGTTTATGTTTATTTGGTATTCAATGCAAATGGACAATTATCCATAGTAAAATATGTTTGATTCAAGATCATTACCTTCTGGTTTGATTTTGTTCAAACTGTTTTTAGAAAACTTTTTCATACTTCCTTCCTCTTATACTTTCAAATGTAATGTACAATAATTTATTATTTTTTTAACACCCTTATTACAAAAAACGTTGGCTGTCAGTTCATAAACAAATTGCAGACCTTTCCCTGCTTTTGTTGGAGAATTGTTTTGGCAAGCACAGTGGATTGTTATATGCTTGCACACGTCACTTATAATGAACTTCAGTATTTTAGGATTGGAACTCCAGGGTCAATCAGTTGTGCTGTTGGGCTACATAACACAAATCAGATAATTGTTTCGTGAGACAAACAATTGTGATCATCTTGGGCAAAAATCTAGGATGTGTATGGCAATCCCCTGAAGTCATTTAGCGATAGACCAGGCACAACTGCTGCAATTTCCTCTCCTCTAAAAAAACTGAATACTGCTGTATGAACGGTGATTGTTCATTCTGTTGCTGAAAAAGAGGACTAAAGATCATTTCCAACAACAAAAATTTGAAATGTGCATGTAGCCCTGAAAATTATGTGATCAGGTAAAGAACATTTAAGGCAATACTCCCCAGCCAAAAAAATAAAAGAAAACTTTCTATGCCTAGTTTCTTGTTCTTTAAAAATAACTTGATTGTTGGAAGGGGATCTTCAAATCCCATAATCTTTTTTTCAGATTTCCTGTTTCCTGGGGTGCTCTCTGAGAAGCCACACTTTGGCTAGATTGATGCATTCGTGTAGTTTAATTAGGACCACCACAGGCACAGGTTTTTGACACTTTTGAGGAAGACTTACTGATTGGTAGCTAACCCGGATAAAGTCTTTTTCTTCCAACTCAAAAACAGATATCTGTACTTGTTCCAGTGTAGCTAGCATTGTCACTACTGATCCCTTATTATACAATATAACTGGAAATAATGTCTCAGTTGTGTAATTTAACCTCAATAAAAATAGTTAAAAAAAAAAAAAAAATAATGTTCTTTGTTCTGTCAGAATAACCAGTTGAGCTGTAATTGGAAGTGTTAGCGTTTGGGTAGGTTATTTTTTGGCTTAGGTTTAGGCATTAGTTGGGGGGGGGGGGGGGGGAGTATATAGGGAGGCGGATTAAGGTTGTGCATTAGTAAGGAAGAGGGCAAGGTTAAGCACCAAGAAGCACGGGGGTGGTAAGCTTTAGCCACTTGAAAACAAGGCTTTAAAGTTAGGCACTAAGAAGACGAGATTAACATCTGGCACAATGGCAGGATTTAGCACTGCAGGTAGGACATAGTGACAAGGTAGGTCAATTTGTCAGAAAGCTGGTTCGCTATTAGATGCTCTGACCCAGCTGTGTAGACATTATAAGCCATACAAAATTAGAATCTGAAAATGCCTGCACTGGGTAGTGCAATTGTCCAGAATACTAGGTATATTTGGTGATTGGTACCATGATTGGAATTGGAAGATTGGTGATTGGAAGCATCGAGCAACATGTAGGGACCATGCCAAAATATTGGTGAAAAGGAATGGTGAGGATAGGTTTGCTTTAAATGTGGCAGCTGTCCGTTTGATTTCTCAGGAAAACGGTACACTATAATAGCCTTGTGTTGCAAAACAGTGTTCCCTATTACCAGTTTAGCTCCTAATAGAATATACTGTGAGTGTCTCTAATAACTTTACATGGCCCAGACTTTTTTGGAGCAAGTAACACAGATAAGGCTGATGCCTGCCACTGCCTTATATAGGAGATATATATATATATATATATATATATATATATATATATATATATATATATATATATATATATATATATATAGGAAATTAGAATAGGAATATAGGAAATTATTGATAGTCATATTTTCTGTAAAACAAATACTAAGGAGTCATTTTTACCATAAATAAAAAATCTTACAATTTATACTCTCTGGATAGTATGCTGGTGAAAGCAGGAGCAGAAATACAGGCAATAAACTAAATAAATATTCTGGCAATATTAAACAGGTATATTACAAAAAAGGTGTAGTTATGGAACTGTTTCACCTTGGCAACCTTTCACATGTATTATAAGAATGCAGACATGTTTAAAAGTAGACTTGGGCAGGTCTGATAGATACAAGGTAATAGGGTTTAAACTGTGTGTGTTTTTTTACTTACTGTAAAACCAGTCTGTTAGAATCACCTGTACAGACTACACGGTGCTATTGTTACTGCTCATAACTCACTAAGGAAAGAATGCAGGAGGAGCCTTTACACAGTGCAGATGTATTGTTATGGGGAGAGGTGGAAAAGAGAAAAAAAGCACACAACATGTATAGAAAAGCTTCCGAGTGGCCAAACACTGCTTTGTAAATCTTGAACGACAACATTGTAAGACCCATCGGCCTTTTTAGCTGAAACGTCATTCTACAGTTTGCAAGGCAATACATTGATCCGTCCTTAGTGGGCTGACGGCAGCAGGTGCAGTAATGCTATGTCATTAGAAGGCTTGCGTGCACTGCCAGTTCTCCTAAACACAGTCAATTCATGGGCCATTCCTTACCTACCAAGACCAGAATAACATGTGATAATATGGGTTTTACACATATTTCTTGGCTTTTCCTGTTTTGGGCAGTCTTTGTATTTAAAGGTTAGCTGGGCAATAAATGAAAAAAGGGTGTCGGAACATTTCACGTACAGAGAAATATTAGAACTGACATTTTGATCCCCCTCTTTAGACTATTTTCTTTTCTCTCTGGCTGTGTCCCTGACCTGGAACAAATGTAGAGACCAGAAAGTTAAGTGTAGTTAGAAAATGAACACACAATCAGACCAGCTGATTTATAATAGCCAGAAAGCTAGCATTGTCAGAAATAGAAGAGAGCATTGGAAGATGCCTTATTCCCTCAGTGCAGGTTACCCACAGACCAACTATAAACTAAATATTTTTTTTTCTTTTAAGAAAATTCAAACAAAAGGTGAAAACTATTTTGAAAGGGTAAAATTTAGATGGGTTATCAGCACATTGCTTTTCTGACCATTTGCTGTTATAATGGAAGCAACAATTCCTATTTTCATCTTACAAATTGATTTTAGGACTGACTGAACAAAAATAAGACCTGGTGTGTTCATGGCATTTAGGAATAGCTTTTATAGCAGAGCTGGAAACAAAGCAAGAATCTGAAGTACATCATTTCTGTCTCTGTAAAATAGACCCTATACAGTCTATAGTAGTTATACATTTCCCCATTTTGTCCACCATTCTGTTATTTTGATTTATTTTTATTAAAGTGCATTTTACTACTCATTTATTGACTTAATAAACCGTTGTACAGTAGTTTATTTAAAATTGTCACTATGCATATCACTGATTGCAGAACAGTAAAATTGGCCATTGGTCACTAATCCTTATTATATATAAAGAAACAGAGAACAGTGGTAAAGTTCTTCAAATAGTATTACATATGGATGTTACCACAGCTTCCTGTTTATAGAAACCTATGTACAGCTCCCTGCCAAATCCTTTCACCAGCAATGAGCTGCCTGCATGTCAGAGAGAAATACAAAGACCTACCGATGATGTTGCTTGGTCTTAAATAAGGTCTGTAATGAAAACAGGTTCTCTTTAATATTTTCATCAACATGCTGATAAAGGAAGACAGAAGTAACCAGCGAAGGCAAAATATTCTGTTTATTTATTTCTCTTTTACAGTTTGGGTTAAGGTTGCTGACCAATCTTTGTCATGTAACTGCAGTATGAAAAAATGTAGGTCAGTAGCAAACATATTATGTTATTGTGTAGCTATATGTCTTAATGTGCTATGTACTAATTAATATACTTTATTTAATGCTCCCCCCCCCAGCCTGATCATTCATAGAAATGTTTCTTTTTTTTTTATTACAATTACATTCTAGGTCAGCTGAAGTTCTGCCTGATGGCAGATTCATAGGTCTCCAGCAGGCTTTATTAATTCTGTATGGGCAAGCTCTCTCCACCCCATGTAATTGGCTGAGATACATTCATTCGTGCTGTGAATGAATGAGTGTATCTTTGTTGATGGAGTAATCTCACTTGTAATTATACAAATACTGAATCCACAGCCAAGCCTGTTTGTTTGCTCATTCCATAGTAACAATATGACAAGTTTAAAAAGTGAAAACCCTTTTATTAAATCATAGCTGCTGTTGGTTTGGTCAATAAACACAAATTTTGTGATTATAGCAGAAAGTAATTTTTTTCTTCATTTCTTTAACAAGGCATTAAAATATAGACACAAGCCCTTGCCCAGGACTATGTTGTCAGATGCTGGAGATAACTAAGCCTGCCAGTCTATATGAACATCAGTCCAGATACCAGAATACACACTCTGCCTGATGGCTTCTTTTCTGGGAGATGGCAAATTCTATCTACCAGTTAGTCAGGTCATGAAAAAATATGTTTTCATTGAGTTCTGGAAAAAATTTAAAATAATGGTCACATTTCTTGTTACTGGAATCCATCAATAGCTTTAGGAATTTCTACAGTGTCCGCTCTGTAAAAGGCTGTGATTTGGCTACGTATTTTGTTAGGCTTTTATATCTTTTTTTGCTTTTCATGCTCTAACCTCAGTCCAGTTACCATACATTGCAGGCATTGTTTCCACAAATAAAGCCAGCCTAATTTTTTTTTCTAAAAAAATGTCTTTGTAAAAAAAAAATGACACCTATTTTATTCTCTTTGGTATACAGTAGTTATATAATACCTTTTTGTTCAGCTAAAAAGTCTGTAGATGTAACATAGTGATGTACAGCTGGTGGTTTTGAGGTGTGTACAGACCTTTGTAAAAACACCCAGCTACCAGAGTACCACTATGAAAAAAAACAAAACGAAAAAAAATGCCAATAAAAACATAACAATGGTCCCGAACTGTAAAGTATTATAATTCCTTCAATGAACATACGGTATATTAACAATAGACGGGTATTCCTGGGGACTGCCCATTCCTCCTTAAAAATGCATTAACTCATGAAAGCCTTTGGTAGAGTTTTTTTTTTATGTCAATGTACCTTTCCTGGTAAAATGCTTCAATATTTGATCATGATAGTAAAGTGTGCAGATATGTGCAGCCACTTGAGTCACTAACCATTTCACTGCCAATGACCTGTCCCTCATGTCATGACTATAAAAAGGGAAATTGTACAGCCTTTAGTGAGAAGTGGCAGTAAAGCTGCCCAAACCCTTCTACTGGGCTCAATGTACACTTCTTTTGTTTTATCATTAAGTAAGATTTTCATTCATATCCTATTTTTGGATGGAGCTCCACCTTAATTTTGTGCAGCATGCATTTAGGGAAATTCAATATAAAAACCATACCATTGTATGATAGGTAACACAAATGTGCAGGTGATAAATTGTATTAATAGATACAACGTGTGCAACAATATTTATTTCATGGCATATTCTATTGTTGGAGTGACTCCATCCACTGTCATTTTATTAGAGTGTAGCATATTACTCATAAAGCGGCAAGCTTCATTACAGCTTGACACATACAGGCAAAAGGAGCATGCTGTAATTAATGAATGCAATACTCTGTATAAAAAGGTAATCTGCTTCAAGCTGTTATAAAATAATTTGGCGTCTGAAAAAGAATTCCTCTTCAATTACATTTCAGGTTGCTTTTATATAAAAATGAATGGTTAAAGCCATGTCCTTTTCAGTTTTATGAAACCTAAGAGCTATGGTGATCTGCCTCTTCCCTACTTGTGAGATTGTAAAGGAATAGCTGTGACATTTCTCTTGCAGCCAAATAGCTGAGCTGCTGCAGCTAAGATGTCTTGGAAGATAAAAGCTATCTGACACATCACAATAAATGTGCCACAAGTACAAACATGAAAATGGGTTTAAAGACCATGCACCCCTATGCTGATAGGAAGGTTCTGCACCTATTGTTCCCTAGAAAACTATTAATATTTAAACCTTGTATACTTGATTTACAAGTAGTGCATTTAAATATGACGACAATCTGTGTAATCTGCTTTAAAATAACCAACAAATATGACCAAAAACTGATTTGGGATACACCCTTGGGTCTTCTCCAAGTGGTATGTTCATGGCACCGGCCATCATTGAATCTCCTTCAGTCTGTAAGATTAGCAGCAGGAATGAGTTTCTGAGGGTCAACAATGGGGAGAATCTGAGCATTTGTAGCGAGAGCTCCTTGTCTATTTTTAACATGCTGCACTTTATCATTTTCATTTTAGGAAAATAGTTTCTCTATCAGCTATGTATGCCCTTTGAGAGAAATGTTGTATCCATTGATGGGAAAAACAGGACCTGCTTTTCCCGTCAAACCTTTAAATGACACGGTATTGTGCAATTTTTTTTCGCAACAAGCAAGTGATTGCAAAATCTGCAAGGGAAAGAAATGTACTTGACAGAGCTGTTGAAGAGGAAGTTCCAGAGCAAATTGTTGGATGAGAAGTAGATGAACTCATTCCTCTAAAGCTTTGTTACTTTGTGATTTTATACTGTGCTGAAATAAATAGTAATGTAAAAGCTTGGTAACTAGGACTAGGTGCTTCTCTACTGCCCAAACCTGCTAAAGCAGCCTCCCAAAAAGCCAGTGCAGTTAGACTTTCCAGATTTGTGCTGTGTATAGTATTTTGAGTCTATCACTCATACTAGCAACTTGCTGCACGGATAGAAAATACTGCATTATGAAACACAGAGTGTGACCCCCTCCTGTTAGGCTCTGCTAGTACCTAGCAGTAAATTAGAATTTTCACAGGTTTTATATGATTACTACACATTTGCATGTATGTGCTAATGTAAATGGCCAGTTTCGTGTAAATGAGTGTTTTACAGCTTAAGTATAATGGTTTGCCAACCCAGGTATTAAATCATTATGGCATTCTTATTCTGGCACATAAATTGGCCTGATCATTTTGATCAGTTAGGTTCTGATTGGGAAGGTTTGATACCCCTAGATTTTCATAGCAGTTTCATTTACTTAAAGTGAACCTTTGGCCAAGTTATTTGCAGCTCTGTTCAATTCAGTGCTTCTGCTGGTAAATTTCAGAATTAATTGCTTAACAGTGCCTGTAGCTGCACAGGTCTATCAGGACCTGTTTTACAGATTTTTTTCTAGTTGTCGCCCTGACACATGGGCTTCTGATGGAAGAATGCAAGTGGCAATATTAACACACACAAAGGCATAAACACTTGTAACCTTGTCAGTCACTCCCAATGATCACCTGTGTGCCAACACACCTTGCATGTACACGATCCACGGATGTCATAATCAGGAAACCTGCCCTGAGATATGATGTGCAATAGTTGCTGGAGTGCATCCATAGACTTAGATTGGCTGCTAAAAGCATGTAAGAAATGCAATCATTGCTAAAAAGCATCCAAGAATGGAATGAATTTTTACAAAAACAGGATACACAATGTTTAAAAAAGAAAAGAATTATTAACTTAGGGTTAATATGTACTCAATATTTGGAATGGCCTAAAGTGTATTAGACACCTTGTTGTGTTTTTGTTCTTTAAATCGATATCTGTAATGCTCCTGGATCCTTGCCACTTGTTGCATATTGGGCCTTAACCTCAGCCCATAAAGCCTGAGATACTTTTTATGCTGGCCCGTTGGCTTTAATACTGAGATTTACTGACCCAAAACAAGTATGCATATCGGAAGTACATGTAAAGGCAGAATTATCTGCATACATGTTCTGGATTAATTATTCAAGCTATTAAATTAATATAAAACTTGAGGAATTTAAACAACGTGTACGATGATGATCAGAACAAATCATGTCAAAGCAATCCGTAGATGGGGTTTTTTAGGCAGCTAAAGTTGTATACAAATCTTATTTGCAATGGATAAATCTCTCTCTGTATCCAGTTTTAAATTTGGTTTAGCAGGTTTGTCTTAAAATAATTTCTATCTGACGGTTGTTCTACATACTACTTCTGGTGCAAGTCAAAAAGCATCCTCCATGTCGGCTTTGTCAGGATAATTGACCTTTAACAATCCTACACACTCTAAAATACTGGTCTTGTGTTTTCAATTAGAATAGTTACTCTGAAACTCCTTTTTAATCATACTTTTTAAATCTTTTTAGCACTTAGGTGTCTGTGCTCTAGCTGCATCAAAACCAACTACACGTGTGAGACAGATGGAGCCTGTATGGTCTCAATCGCTAACATCGATGGAATGAAACATCAAATGCGAGCATGCATTTCCAAGAATGAACTGGTACCTGCAGGGAAACCTTTCTATTGTCTAAGTTCAGAAGATATCCGCAACACGGAATGCTGCTACACAGATGACTGCAACAGCAAAGACCTCCTTGTGCCAAATGGTAAGAATTTTATTGTCACGCTGGAAAATATATTTGATGTACCACTTCTGCCCTCCTCTATCTATAAATTAGGGACAGAAGATATTCCTTGTGTTTAAAGGAGCTTGGAGAAACCATGTTGATATCAGGCAGGGAGGTCTCACTTCTGCAGTCTTCAAGACCTAAACCAAACGGACAATGTAGTTTACATAGAAGAAACCTGCGGTATTATTGAATCTAACTTTTCAAACCTAGTCCTTAACACACATATACATCTAATAGTGATAGCTGTTAATCACAAGGCCTTTTAATATTTGATTGTGCTTTTTTTCTTCGATCCGGCCCTTCGGTATGAATACCTGGTGGCTGTGTATTTCAGGTCCGGTCAAGCTAAGCAATCACGCCAGTCCTTATATGGTCAGCATAAGAGAATGCAGACTCCACTCTGATTCATAGGGAATGCATTTCTCCATTGCAATTTCCCTTTCGTTGTAATGGAAAGCCATGATAAGGAAGAACAATGTGTGTTTCCCGTACTTATGTGATAAATTACCTTTTATTTTATTTTTTCTTTGGCACTCATATATTTTTTAACTAAAGGGTGTTTCATATTAAGTGTTTCTCAATATTTTTTTTTTTTTTATACCTTTTATAAGAAAACAAATATACTATCTCCATCATACATGTCAGGTACATTATAAACAAAATATTTATCAAATTTGGTTGTCCATAGCAACTATTGTTTGATCCTAATTTTTCCCACCTCCATCCATCGCCTGTGTTACTAGTGTTGATGGCATTGGCGAACATCAGGGGGGATTGGAAAGCTGAGGCTTGGCATTACTTTTTCAAGAGCGGTGTTGCTCTTTATCAGATAAATCACTTCTGAGACTTATAAGACACAATGAAAGTTGTTTTGTACAGGGCTGGTAGTTTAATTTTAATTTACTTTGTGAATGTTCTGAGCAATAAGCATGTATTCTATTGCTGCATTAAAGTAATAAGACATTTAGAAAGCAATGAACTGTAACGTCTTTTCTTACTGTAAGCCCTTTTTATAGTTATTACCTCAATTTCTGTTTTATTCCATCAGGCTCTTGTGTGTTTATTTAGTCTTATTGTCTTTTTTTTTTTCTTCTTCTATAGGCTATTCTAAAGAGGATCCTCCATCAGGGTGGGGCCCGGTAGAACTTGTGGCTGTCATAGCTGGCCCAATGTTTTTCTTAGGTGTTATCATTATTGTGGTTGTCCTGTTCCACTGTCACCAGCGAGTGTATCACAACAGGCAGAGACTAGACCTGGAGGATCCATCATGTGAAATGTATCTGGCTAAAGATAAAACTCTTCCAGATTTAATCTATGACCTGTCTACGTCCGGTTCTGGCTCAGGTAAAATCCACTGTAACAGGAGTAAAGTATAAATTACTGAAGGGTTAAATATTTGCAGACCTAGAATTATATTATGGTAAAGGAATGAAGATTTGCCAAAGCTGAGCGTAATGTGGGTGGTATTGTCCTAATTGACATAATTCTTGTGTGACCACCTTTATAAAATCAGATCAGGAGCATTCAGGTGTGTGTTAACACAATGCCAAGGAGGAAAGATATCTGCAATGATCTTGGAGAAGCTTGTTGCTCTCCATCAATATGAGAAGGGTTATAAGATCATTTAAAAACAATTTAAAATCCAGCAAATTTACCCCAAGGTCATGCCGAACAGTGTTGAGAGAAATTGCAAAAAAAAAAAAAGTTAAATCTCAGACTTGCTAAGCATGGTACATGTTAATATGTTTAAAAGTAATATGTTTAACATTATGGTAATGTTAATGATAATGACAATACAACTAGAAAAACTGTGAAGTATGGCTTGTTTGGAAGAGTTTTCACGAGAAATCTTCTTTCTCAAAAGAGCATGGCAGCATGGCTTAGACTTCCAATGTTGCATCTGAACAAACCAAAAGACTTCTGGAGCAATTCGCTTTTGGACAGAGATGAAATTGAGGATGTTCTGTCCATAATGCACAGCCATACATTTGATGAAAACGAAGCACAGCATATCAGCACTGACATCTCAGACCCGTTTTCAAGCCATCTGACAGATGGGTATTGATTTGGGCTTGTTTGGTAGCCCTAGGTCTTTGGGCACATTGATTCACCTATGTGCTCCTCTGTATACCAAAGAATTGTAGCCTCAAATGTGAGGCAGTCTGTATAAGAGCTAAAACTTGGTCAAAACTGGAACAGTACAATGATCCCAATCACCAGCAAATTCAGAACAGAATGTCTGAAAAAGAAAATAATCAAGGTGTTGCAATGCCCTAGTCAAAGTGCACACCTCAACACAACAAAACTGCTGTGGCAGGACCATTACCAATGCCTGCAAACATCAATTAAAACCTAATATTATTCCACTTGTATATTGGAGTGTTTCTGGTCAAGATGCAAGAAATCTTAACAGAGGCATATTTAAAATACGTATACTCTATTCAAGCTGTTTTTATTTTGCACAATCTGAAATTCTTCCACCTAAAACATTGTTGATAAGCTGTAGCAGGTTTGCAGTTTTACCTTCTCCATGTCACTAGTGTGTGAAATAATGCTGTACTCTGTCTATCTAAGCTTCCCTTCTACTTTGCAATCCAGGAAAACAAGCTTATCTGGTGTATAACCGTCCCCTTTGTCTGATTTATGATTATTCACATAAAATAATGGGGCTTTTTAAAAAAGGTTTTAGGAAGTTATAGAAGCAATCTTTAAAATCGAAATATTTTTTTGTTTCAACAGGTCTACCGCTTTTTGTTCAGCGTACTGTAGCAAGGACAATTGTCCTACAGGAGATAATTGGAAAGGGTCGTTTTGGGGAAGTATGGCGTGGCAAGTGGAGAGGAGGAGATGTGGCCGTCAAGATATTCTCATCACGTGAGGAGAGGTCGTGGTTCAGAGAAGCAGAGATCTACCAGACTGTGATGCTGCGGCATGAGAATATTTTGGGATTTATTGCTGCAGATAACAAAGGTACAATACTTCTGCATGTTATGTTTGCTGTTTTTACTTTTTTTCAGACCTGTTAGAAATGTCTGAACTTTAACCTTTTTTGTGTCAGTTTTCCATTTTGCAAATGCTTAAGTGCAAAATTTCTAATGCTTTAAAAGGTATTGGGTGGCTTTACAGCATCCCAGATTACTTAGCAGGAATGTGATGGTTTGCCAATTTAAGATCCCCAAATTACTACTGATGTTTATCTGATAATTTGAAACCAGAGGTTTATGCAGAATATCTTCTTAACTCTGCTCTATAAGGTTAGAAACTAAGCAGTCAAAACATGTCCATTGGCCCTATCTTTCCAAAACCTGTAATAATTTCACTGCTGCAGGACTGACTGCTGATTTACTGAGTTTTTGATTTATTTCATGTCTCCAACATGCATCACTGATTGCAAACACTAGGTACGTACACATGTTAGACTTTTGTCGTTGGAAAGCATCTTTCACGTTCCTTTGCAACAACAAAAGACTGAAAGATAAATGAACGAGCGCTGTACATACAGCGCCATTCTGTTCTATGTGGAGAGTAGGGGTGAGAACGAGCAAACGGCACCCTGCTGCAATCTCCCCTACATTTTACAGATCCATGAACTACGTTGGAGGAGCGCTGTACACACAACAGATTCTCGGCCGATACCAGCCCTGAAGCGATAATAGGACAAGAATCATCTGACCTGTCTATGTAGCTTTGTTTGCAATTTTCAAAAATCTCCCTGAAATTTGTATAAAATGTATCATTTATGTGAGAGGGAGGTTGGATGTAAAGCCATAGTCAACACTCCTTGGCTCATCTATCTCACAGCATTGCCTTAATTGAAATGCCCAGAGGTTCAGCCAGGTATTTATATGTATTCTTTTCTATGGGAAAGGCCATGGGACAGACACCGGCTGGGAACCCAATATTTGAGCTGTTGTTTCATGTCTACAGGCAACTTTACAAAATCCTAAGTTAGTCACAGTGACAATTTACAGTTATATAGTGTGAAATCACAATTTTAATAAAGCCCCTTTGAGCCATCTTAGGGCATTATTAGCCTGATTAGCTTTACAATTCTATTAATAAAATGGTTTATTGGATTGTTTTGCAGACAATGGAACATGGACCCAGCTGTGGCTTGTCTCAGATTACCATGAACATGGCTCACTTTTTGACTTTCTGAACCGATACACAGTGACAATTGAGGGGATGATAAAGCTTGCCCTCTCAGCAGCCAGTGGTCTTGCTCATCTACATATGGAAATTGTTGGAACTCAGGGTAAGATTTTTTTTCTCTATACATTTTAATCAATTTGCATGTTCCAAATTTAGGTCTTAAAATGAACATGGGGTTTATTTATTTTTATTAGGAAAGCCTGGAATTGCTCACAGGGACCTTAAGTCTAAAAATATCCTGGTGAAGAAGAATGGAGTGTGTGCAATTGCTGACTTAGGTCTTGCTGTGCGCCATGATTCTCTGACAGATACCATAGACATTGCTCCCAATCAGAGAGTGGGGACCAAACGGTGAGCTAAATCTTTCTTCTGCTTACATTCCCTTACTTGTGTTTTACTGTTTTAGAGCTTGTGAAGAGAATTGTAATAACATGAATGTTGAAAGTTAGCATATGAAATTTACAATTTACAAAAGCAAAAAGAAAAAAATTCAGAGCAAATTTGAATCCGTTTTTTGTTAACAGATTAGCATTTTTTTCACTGAATATTTAGCCTCTGTATATGTAGGTTTAAAATCTGTGGTTCATTTTGCATGCATTGTAATATATTTTTTGTTTTGTAGTGTTTCTTTTCCCGGCTTTGAAAAAATTCTTTAGACACCTTTAAATATCTGACCACCCACTAACCTAGCTTCTGAGCCCCAGGATCTAAAACAGAAGACCCTCACAGACCTGAGTGCTGAATCTGCCAGCTCCATAGCTGAACCCAAACATGTCACACAGCCTGACAGTAATATCTTTATATGTTCTCTTTTAGAATGAACAAAATGAATATTAGAACCTACCTAAACCTTCTATTCAATTTGTATCCAATCAGCTAGGCCTTTGCATGATATGGTTTGTTAATAGAGCGGAAAAGACGTTGTATGTCAACTGTAACATGCATGAAATGTTTTTTTTATAGCATGCCATAGTTCCAATTTATGTTATTGCATGTTACTTCTACATCAAGACTTTTGTTGCATGTTACATTACTTTGCTTTACTGTTCAAATAAATTTGAGGCTTATCTTTTAAGGTCAGGTACCCATTCCACAGCACCACCTTTTAAAAGTTATATATTAGGCTACATTGTGTTTGCACAATTTGTCTCTTCAAACTCTTAGATGGGCACTGTGCTTTGTGCCTTTTTGCACTGCAATCTATATTCAATTCTTTGGAAACTCCAGCATCCCTCCCACCAGCTTGGCAGAGATGAGTCGAGTCTACCCAGTTTATTTTCTCCAGTTGGTTCTCCTGGCTGGACTCTGTACTGGGATATATCCACCTATCCTGTGTCATTTTGCTCCATCTAGTGGTGATTGGAGGATGATGTAGTCTTTTTTTCTGGCAACATGAACGCCCCGTGAAACTCCCTTCTATTGGAAAAATGCAAATTACATCTTTAACTAGGCTGCTGGGTCTACAGAGCATAAAGTTTAGGGGCTGAAAGTACTCTTATACTTAATATTAATACTTGAGGATGAGGGTGCAGAGCAAAAAAATGAAGATGTTTTCTTTTTTTTGCAGATATATGGCTCCTGAGGTGTTAGATGAAACCATAAATATGAAACACTTCGACTCATTCAAGTGTGCTGACATTTATGCTCTGGGATTAGTTTACTGGGAAATTGCCCGTAGATGCAGTGCTGGAGGTATGTTTTCTCACATATCTATGAATATCAATGATTATAATTCTGACTATGATTAAGCTAATAAAAGTAAGCTACGTACAGTTTAGTTAAATGTACAATTGGAGTAGTACCTTTTAAAAAAAAAAAATGAGTAGCTGAAGTGAATAGTTTTCATTCCTGACTGCGAGTTTTTAAGGTATGGCATCTCTATTTTTATTTTATTTTTTTGCCATGTGTTAAAACAAAAACATTTTCAGGCAGAAGTTGCTTCCTGCTTTTAAAGCTTACTATGATTTCCACTACAGATAAACATTAAAGGTGGTAATTTGTTATAATGTTGCCAGATGTACTATTGTAGATGTTTTCCACTGTTAGCAAGGGAACCACATTACAATGTAAACATGTGATATCTTGCTGTAAATGAGTGGTTAATATTTTAAGTGAAATGTGTAGATCTGTGTGGACATTAAAAATAATCCTACTGCACACCACAAATCAAAAATGTTACAAAATGACACTCTGTGGCTATTTCTCTTGTCTCTAAGAATAAACAAGGCAATTAAGCTACCTACTGCCACCCACTGACATGGAAGAGTATTACATTACTCTGCCAGTCACTACAGCATCTCTCACGGCACACTAGTTGAAAATCACTGCGTTAGTACATCAAATACTTGTATTTGTTTTTATTCCTTGCATTCCCTATACAACAGGGCTAAAACTTGGACAGAGGTAGCAAAAGGAGTCAGAGCTTTCATGTGCTGGTAGGCAGAGGAAGCAGCATGATGGAGCTATGAGCTTATCTGTTTTGCTTCTCCTTCACTGATGAGTAACAGGCTGCATATGGATAAGACATCTAAGGGGCAGTTAACCTTGCCGAATACAAATTCCAATCTTCTACCATGCCACCTAATGTTTTGCAGCAAAGCATTGATTAAAGGGAAAAAATACAATTATTGCTTAGCAGGTAATAACCACTTGTTTTTTATCTGAGCATTTTTGTCTGGAGTTCAACTTTATTATTGCTTCAGAATTTACATGTGTCAATTTTACAGTAGTAATACATTTTCCTTTAAATTAAAATATATTTTTTATCAACAGGTTTTCACGAAGAATATCAGCTTCCATACTATGATTTGGTACAGTCAGATCCTTCCATTGAAGAAATGCGTAAAGTAGTATGTGACCAGAAGTTACGACCCAACATACCCAACTGGTGGCAAAGTTATGAAGTAAGTGGTTGTTATTGCTGATTGCACTGCATCCCTACTGCCATTGGATAGAACTGAGGCTGCTCAAACTTACCAAACCTTACCAAGGCTGGGTCTACATGATTGGTTTTAAAAACGCATATAAACGTTCCTACCACATTTATATGCGTTTTTATGCACTTTTACAAGCGTTTTAAAGCTTAACTTTAAAACGCTAAAAAACTTTTATAAACGCCTATGACACGTTTATAAAAGTTTTACTTTTAACCCTTTCAAAGAATGAAAGCTTCCATTGAAAACAATGGGGGCTTTTATAAACATTTTTAGCAGGACTTTGGAATCTGGAAGCCCCCTTTAATAAGGAGACTCCCAGGGAACACGGACCCGACGCTGGATGAGCACAGCGGGACCAGGTAAGTGGGATTTTACTATAGGCGAAAAAGTACGGGGTTATCCAAAATAGCAAAAATTTTGGAAACGAAAAAGTACGGGGTTAGCGGTTGGGAGGTTAAACCATGTGTAAACTGAAAAGCTGTATGGAGCAGAGCAGAAGAAAGATAAAAGAAGTTAGTAAGCTGAAAGGCATTGGCAGAATGCAAAATGAAAACCAATAAGACAAGCTACTTTTTAATTGTAAGTGGAGGTGCCAGCATGAACTGAGCCTTTTGTAAAAAGTCCATCATCAGTGCTGTCAAGCGAGGTTTAGAACTTTCATACTTGAATACTTGACCCACTAGTGTTCGAATTCCATCCAAATTTCCATGTAATGTAAGTGTACAGTAGCAAATATATAGAGATAGATAGAGATATATATATATATCTCTATCTATCTCTATCTGAGATATAGATAGATATAGATATGAAAATTTCTTTGTGTTAGATTCAATACAGCTATTTTGTATTGAATCCAATACAAAATTATTTGAATTTCCCGCCGATCAACTTGCCCACACCAACGCATGCACCGACGTCACCGGGAAACCCTGTAGATCGTCTCTGCAGTCGCTGGCTGGATATCGAAGAAGGACGTGTCCCCAGGACCTGATGGGACCAGCATGACGACGGGGGACGACATTGCAGCAAGGTAAGTCGCCAACCTTTTTGGATTTTTTTTGGTCCCGCAGACCACTAAATTTACCAGCTCCTGACCCTGCATGTGCTGGGAGACGGTTGTCAATCAAAGAGGAGGAACCTCCCCAGAGTGACGTTATATCACCATAACCCCTCCTACTCTGGTATCGCAAATCTGAGCCTGGGATGGGAAAGTGGGCAGGTTGTGTTGTGAAATACAGCCTTCCCACTTCCCTGAGCCAGGGATTTGCACGGGGGATGTGGTCCGCGGCAATGGCTGGTGCGTCCCCCCAGCATGGTCCTTCTCCTGACTCCACTCGGGGGTGCACCAGCCAGAGCCACCGGTTGGCGGTTGCTGCTCGATGGTGACTCATAGCATTGCATGTTTCAAGTGGAAGCACTTCAAAAACCCACTGACCTCCCCTAATCGGAACCCCCTCCCTCAATCTCAAAAACCATGTCCAAATTTTTTCCCCTAAACACGTGTGATGTTTGTTTTTATTTTGTTAGTTCCTAAAATGACCAGTCAGAATTTACAGTATTACATTTTGTTTTAATTTATTGACAGGCTCTTCGGGTGATGGGCAAGATGATGAGGGAGTGCTGGTACGCTAATGGAGCAGCTCGCTTGACAGCTCTTCGCATAAAGAAAACCCTGTCACAGCTAAGTATACAAGAAGATGTAAAGATCTGAAGTAGCTCACAAAGCCCCTGAGAAAATGTGGAAAAAAAATCATACAAGCTGCCATGATGTAGTTCATAAGTATGAGGCCTACCTCAATGTTTCTTCCCAGACAACTGCCAGTTGAACAATGGGGCCTTTTGGCCAAAAAGGAAGAGAACAGCACACTTCAATTAATTCTAGGTTTGGGTCTGAAACAGAAACTTTTCTTTTCTATATTTTTTCCTTCTTTTTCGTGACCGCATGAAGATAAGGAATCCAATTCAGGTGACTGCCGCATTGCCTGATTTATTTTTTTTTTCTTTTTCCCTCCAAATGAAACAACCATGGTGGCACCTGGTTTCCATCTGTGAATGGTAAAATCCACTTCATTTAACTTGGTCCAAGTGGTTCAGGGTATTGCCTAGCATACCAGACCATTCTCTTCTTACTGGTTCAGGTCCCAGTAGGCAAGCTGAAGTTTCTCTTGGATTTACCTTATTCACAAACGAGTAGATCCCCCTTGCAATGGACTGTGTTCTTACAATTCAGGCTTTGTACAGAATGACATTGGAGCAAACACTACACTATCCACGTAGACCCCGCGTCCGTGCATGTGCAAGGGTGTGTGTAACTATTTTTTGACCTGTGTTTTTGTAGGTGTACATGTGAGCTTGTCTGCATGCGCAAATATAAGAAAAAAAACCCAAACTCCACTTTTTCAGGTGTCTGTTTGTAGATCACCTGACACTTCATGTAAAGTTTGCATACAGGGCCACTTGTCACATAATTTTTAATTTTTTTTTTCTTTTGCAAAGCAACAAAATCCAAATTTTGAGCTTGTCTGAACATAACACTAACCATCCACTTACCAGAGGAGAGAAAAACGATGATGGTGTAAACCTATTGGCAATAGAAATCTTTCAATAAAAGACCCTCAGCTTGTGCTGTCCCAGCGGATGTGAAGCGAGGAGGACAACCTGCAAAAATCCATCATCATTTGTAAATTAATCTCAGGTGTCAAGCATTTGCCAACAGCAGGGATTTTAAATAGTTTGTGCTCATCAAATAGACCGGCATGAAGTGAGGTGTAGATCCTTTTCCAGCCTGCCTTTGGTAAGGAACTCAAATGCAGAGCTTTTGGTCTTTTTGATCAGGGACTTAGTGAAAGAGACTGTTCCAGTCACCCAAGCCTGGCTTCAGCTGCGGCAGGTTGGAAGCAGGGTTGCTATATGAGCGACACATCACATTCTAATACAGGATCTTAGTTGAATGGCAGGATTTTTTTGGTTTAGCATCTACAGTCCAATAACTCTGAAGCCATAACTTTTAACTGGAGTGTCTTCTTTTTTTTTTTTTTCTTTTTTTTTCTTTGAATTATTATTTTAAAATGTTTAGGGGAGGGTGGGTGGACAGAGGAGGGATTTTAACATTTTTTAAGTATTTTAATTCTTTGTAAAAAAGAGAAACAATAAAAAACAGAATCTCTCTATATATAAATATATACACACATGCATATGTCTAAATATTACCTCTCAGTCTATTGTTTGTATAGAGATCACAGAAAAAAACCAAATGCGCCAAGCTATATTTACACTGGAACTATTTGTACTTGTACATGAAATTTTCTTCAAGACGCTGGATTGGTCCTCACAGTTACATGTCACATTTTTTATAATGCCATGTTGTCATTGTCTGTTTCTTCAGGTGTACACCATTTCTCTGTGTGTATCCTTCAGGGGTTTTAGTGATGTGTCCAAAGTTCTATAATATAAAATATATATATATTTTATTACTTTTTTTTTCTTTTGGTTTTCTGTGCAGAACTGTTAATAAACTCCCAGTTATCTTTGTCCGAGGTGCTTCTAAGCCTCACACAGCTCACTAGCATACTAACGTGAGGCTGGCTTGTGCGTTAATGAGGCGGCGTGTATACCTTTTAGTGTTTTGGAGGTGCAGTGTGTGGTCTGTGTCAGTCGAGCTGTTGTATTTGTCTTATTCATCTGTCATTATTCTTTGTCTATTGTGCAATTTCTAGAGAATGCAGTTACACATATATGCAACATATCATCCTCCTCAGTTCAATTAGGTGTTACTGAGTGACTCTTTAAATAGGTGTAAGATTGGCCAGCGTCACTTATTATGGTCTTCTGTGGGATCCAATTTGATAACAAGCACTGATACTTGTTTTTCTTGGAAAGAGGCAGAAAGCATTCTCTGTCTGTAAATGCCCTGCAGTTTATTAGCTCTATGCAGTATGCACATTTTCGCTGTCCCCATAGAAACCACCCATTTATTTTACTTTCCAGTGGAATTTAAACTAACACAGGGTTGGCTGATTATAAAATAAAACTTGTTTTTTTTTAATTTATTTATGCTCCTTAGGTGAAAAAGGTTATTACATAGCTATAAAATGCACTACTGCAGAAAGGGTTAAAAATAAAAAAATGCTGGTGATATCCATACCAGCCACTCGGATACTAAATACCATCTTTATGCTAATAGAAAATCATTTAGGCAGGTTTCTGGTTGCCATGGTTAGCATTAGTGCACATTTCATACATTTACATACATGTGTGCTTTGATTTTGTAGTGCAGGAGCATTATTCTTTTGTGATAAGTCAACCAAAGTAGATCCTGTATTGAAACATTCTTGCACATTAATAATAAATCATGCATTAAATAACTAAAGAATTGTGCCAGGTGCATGGTCCTGGCTCCAACTCAGCATTAAAATGTTTGTGTCGTACCCGCCAACAGTGACATATGATATAGACAGAAATAAGTGAGTGAATGTTCTTTATTTGGCGTATTCTTCCTGGAGCAAAGGCCTTAGTTATGACCCAGAATGCTTTGTTTGCCTTATCCAGGCCAACTCCTTGTGCCAACCCTCCTGTCTAAAATGGCTCTAGCCACCATAAAGTGTATAGTGTCCTAGGCAATAGGCAATTTCCTTCCCATCCTTAGGATCATTTTCTTGCCTCTTACGCCCAATTGAATCTATTGTCTTTGTGGTTTGTCTAAAGGACGCCTGGGAGGTAAAGTCTGTAGTTGACAGATTTCTTCCATTGTTTGGTCCCCTTCATTCAGTGCCTATAGAGGGGCCTACTTTGTCCTGTGCAATAGAACCATCCATTTTTATTGCTGGCATGTTTTTTGTTATTTTAACTACTTTGGTTTTCTGTAGCATAATTTTGAAGGCACGTCTCCTCCTGGGCAGTATTCCAGGTATTTATATATTTTTTTTTTGTCCAATGGATATGTGCCTTGTTCACCTACTTTAATCATCTCAGTGCATCCATGGGGGCTTCTGTTTGGTCACAAAATGCATTTATTGTATAACCACTACATGAAATAATTTGGGGGTGATATTTGCTTTTTTTTCCTTTTCTGACATGACAGAGTATTCATCTCAGCCTGCTGTGGATTTAGTATTTTTATTTTTTGGGATTTGCTGAAGCGTCTTTTGTTTGAAAAATGGCCCTTTCCTTTTTTTCATATATATATATTATTTTTTTTATGTATATAGGGTAACTATTTTACAGCTTTCAGCTGATTGGTAGTTTTTAGGCCATAAGCACATAATTTAGTAAGTAGAATCACATTTTTTTAAGTTGAACTGTAGCATGAATTCTAATCATTTCTCAGGATGTTCAAAAAAAATGTTTTACAGTAATCAGAAGATAGGTACATAATCAACGGGGACAGCAAACTTTAATGATTTGTATTGCCTGATCAGCTCTGCTGTAGTAAATGGGGTCGGTTGTATGAAAAATGTCCCATTTTTTATGCAGTTGGGTATTCACTGAGTTTTATGGTTGATGATGTGATCAATATCAACATATGGAATTTCTTGTGTATGGTGGGACCCCTAGTCCAGAATTTATACAAAGCATTTAATCAGTTGTTGCTGCTGCTTGAAAATAAAATGTTATATACAGTGTAGGGTCACTGTAAAGCGTGCTGCTACATAAATGATGTAGATAGAGTGGGAAATTTACTGGTTGTTTCCAAATATTTTTGAATAGAAATACTAAGCCCGTATAAAAGGATTCCATGCCTGCACTACGAAGGGGAACATGCAGAATTTAATGTTAATTCATGTAGAACGTACACATGGAACCAATTTGGTAACACAATAAAAATGCATTTCACAAGATTATACTCTCATTGATGGAATCTTTTCCTAGTGTAGGTATAGAATGGCCCTGCCGTACCTCATAAGTGAAGGGCTATACAGGAGGTGATCTTTCTGCTGCTGAGATTTATTTAGCTGTTGGCAGTATCTTCATGTGCAAACACATGTAAAGGCAATATGAGTTGATAGGCTGATGGTTGTCAAATCTCTCAGAAGAACAGAGAATCACCAGAGTTTCTTGTGTCTTTATTACTATTGAATTGAAATTTTATTGTTAAAGAATCTATCTAGAGATGACAAGTATATTAAATATTATAGGGTTTACCCGCTTCATTCAAAAAAATATTTTAAAGTGTGCAGCCTTACTATTGCATCCAAGTATTACAGGTAACCATTGTGAAACTTAAGGTATTGTCATTTGAGAAATACATGACCTTGTAACTTTGCTCTGTGTTTTGGATCTGCTAGTTTCTGCTGTTTCGATGCTTCCTTTGGCTTTGAGTTAAGTTCTTTCTAATTGTGGCACATTTTAGGCCAGTACAGGGTCTGTGAGAAAGTCACTCACTGACAATAAACAAGAAAGCTAATTAAGCCAAAGGGAACCGAGTGACACACAGGGAAACTAGTATTATGAAAGTTTGTCATGACAGTTCCTGTTTTCTGTCATGACAGGTTTTCTTTAATGGTGTTTAATTGCTGAATGCCTGTAATTTAATTTTTTTTATTTTTACACTGTGATGTATTTCCTCGGTACTTATTCCAAATAAAAATCATGTTGAGTTTTTCACAAGTGTGTTCCTTTTCAGGTATAGGTTATCAATTGTTAATCATAAAAAGCAGTGAAGAATAATTGAATTGGATTTTAAACCATTCGTATTAGAGCTGGGGAAAGATATGATTGAAGTCAGATACAAAATATTGTTGCCACACTGGCTGTGCGGTGTTGGCTTAAGAAGAGATGAATTTGGTACTTCTCTTACCATCCAGGTTTTCATTGTATTGGAAAGAACTGTAAAAGAACCACTTAGACACTTTACCTCCTCAGTATGCAATTGTAAATACGATGTATGATAGAAAATCTTTTGTTAATATAAAAAGCTGTCCAATTTCTGCTGTACATTAAAAATTTGTTTTATTCATGTTATACGTGTCTTCTTGTTCCTTAATTCTTACATCACACAACATCATTTTTTAATATATACTTTGTGTCTACGTATTGGGACATTGGCAGCCACATTTCTTTAGTCTTCAGCCTGTGTTCTTCCAGGATCCTTCTCTCTCTTCCTCAAGTAAATGATGTGTGCTCAGCTGCCATCTACATGAGCTAAAGGATAACTGGATTCACAAACATTGCCCCATGGTCCAGTTCAGACACTTATGTGCCCATATTACATTGCTTTGGTTGTTGATAGGCAACACCGTGGACATTCTGGCTGATCTGTGCCTGGGCAATCCTGTGTTCTATTGCATTTCCATAGTAAACTGTGTTGCACTACAATACATCTTTGACATTAGAACACAATCCGAAACTTTAGGCCTAAAGGCTAGTTCACCATTTATTCTTTGGACAATTTTTGGTAGGTACAAACCACTTCATACCGAAAACATTACACAGTTCAGTCAGTTCCTTACATTTAGTAATTGCTCTTCTTTCAACATATGACCTTCAAGAAATGTCTACACACACGTCAGCTAGTATGTTATTCATTTATTATTTGGGTGCTCATGCAAATTTTATTTACAATATGTTTGGGGTTTTCTTCCTGTCAGTTTTAGTTGCAGATTATTTTCCTTACAATGAAAAAAAAATTAGTGTTCTTTTAAATACCTTTAGGATTTGTGTGTACGTAATTTAAAACTTCCCATACACAAATGTACACAGTCATATAAAAGGCACAATTCCCTGTATGCTGGAAAATTAGCCTGTGATTTTTTTTTACCTGCATGTTGTAAATGGGCATCTCCAGTGTCAGAAGCTGTATTTTAGAATTTTTAATGGAAATTAACAAACTGACAACCCTCAATCAACATAACCAATAGCAAGTTATTCGGCAATTGGGCTGGTGTTACCCAAAGCATATGCATTGTAAGTTGTCCTTCCTATTGTATATTGAATGGTCAAGGTTTACGAAGCTCAAAGTACCAGCCAACATGATAGGCATCCCTGTATATTGCAGAGCCCAAATCAATAATTTCTCCTCCGGTATGTGCTGGTTTTATGATGATATTGTCATCTTTTCTAGGTGTCTTTGGCAAAATAGCTCAGCTTTCTTGAATGGAAGTTGAAAAAGCAATGTGATTGGCTTTCATTCATTCAGATACTTTACTGTTGAGCTCCTTTCTCCATGATACTCCTATACAGGGATTTTTCTGGTCCAAATATTTTTTACTGGAAATGATAAAAAAAGTTTCCTGTCCTAAGATGTCCTTCCTGTATGCTGTGCTGATTCCCTAAAGCTGCCTCAAATCTCTACAATGATTCAACCCTGAAAAAAGAATTCTTTTACCCAACTACCTGTCTAGTTTTGTCCTTTGAAAAGAAAATATACACATTTCTCTTAGCACAACAAATTCAATATCCCAAAAACATCTTCTGTTCAGAAGAAGATGTTGCTTTTCAGGCGTTATGCTCAAACTCTTTCTAATACAATGACCTCACAGCTGAACCCTTTTGAAAAAAGCTGCACAGAGGCTCTATTGATCTAAAGATAACATGGTGTACCACAGATATGAGTGTTGGGCATCTTCTCTTCCATCTTTTTTAGTGAGCCGGTTGATAAAGAAATATAATATACTGTAAGCATTGCTGATCCAAACTTTTGTAGATGTATCAAATCTTGGAGGAATGATGACTTTGGTTTTATCAGTTAAGCAGCCAAGATAATAAAACCACTGTTAGGTGAAATGAGTAACATGGATTATTTTATAGCTAGCAGAATGGTGTAAGTAACTTTGCCAATGAACACATTATAACGGCTAAAAAATGTCTAAATTCTGAGCATGATAGAAAAGACACAAAACACACTTGTGCTTTGCAGCTTAGCTGCATATAGGACTGTGACTGCGGCAGAACAAGTGAACTGCTGCTTAGATCTTGGTGCTAGATTCCACAAGACAGTTGAGAGGCCATGTGAAGTCAATGACCCTGATTTATTAAAGCTCTCCAAGGCTCGAGAGAATACACTTTCATCTGTAAAGCTGGGTAATCCAGCAAACCTGGAATATGGTGATTTAGGAAATGTATTAACTTCAGTACAGTTCCTAATTTAATGGTTTTGAAACTGTTCCCTGGCATGGAGATCGTTCTGTTCCCTAAAGTGTGGAAGGGTTTTCATATCTGTAGAAATATGGGGTTTGTACAAACAGGCAAATCAAATGGGGACCAAAGGACAAAAGACTGAGGAGAGTCCTTGTCAGGTGGAAAAGTAGGGTTCTGTAAAAAGACTTGGAGTTCCAAGAGTAGGTAGAACATGTTTGGATCAAGTAAAAAGCCATAAATTGGTATCAGTAGGAGATTATTGTATCCTCTGTGTTGTAAAGTATAGCCTCATACAGATATTGGATAGATCAGATGATTGTCACTGGAAATGATCCTTTAAGACTATTTGTCTCGAGCAATACGTGTACGTAGATTAAGCAACCTTGAGGGGGCTTTCAGACTGACAAGTGAAATTAGTTGATTATTTAAAGCCTATAAATTTTGTATTTTGTTTGTCATGAAAATTATTGCTTTCATTATTACCTTTTTTTATTAAAGTGGCAGCATATTACACATTGATGTACAATAAACAGAGGCTGCTGATAACAAACTTGAATACATAACAAGTACAAACTATATAGACAAGGGAAGAAAAGATTCCTGCTCAATATAGTCTAAAAGTTACCACCAAGCACTAAAGTATTTTGGTGTAAAGAAATGAGAACAATTTGTTGCTTGAAGACAAATTTTAATGACGTTAATGGATTGAAAGTATGTAATAGCTTGAGTTCTTTTGTTGAGTAGTTTGGGCCCCGCACAAAGAGATTACGTTGAAAGTCATGGGCACATTACTGGGTTAGGCTGTATAATTTGATCAACAAGTATAGTCAAAAATGTCTAAAATGGTGGCATAAGGGCCACATATATCGCCTAGTATGCAGATGGTGGCTCCAGGGAAAATTAGTGAGAAATGTAGTTCAGTCAACCTTTAGTGGGCTAATATAATATAGGAATTGTAAGAACTGCACACACAATCTGCCCATACCAGAATATATGGCTCAATATAAAAAGCTCGAAAAAACTCACAGGAAGTGGCTATGCTGGAAGTTTTGTGAGACTGTATATTGTGCGTATTGCTTTACAGACTGCTGTTGGTCTCTACAAAGAGCACTACAACAGCAGTCGCCAACTGGTGGTCTGCGGCTTTGGCTGGTGCCAGCCAAAACCATGGACTATGTCCCCCATATGGATCACAGGCTCAGGGTGGTGGGCGGGTTCTGGCATCATGACGGCACTCTGGGGGTAGTTTCTTCCCCTTTGAGTGATACACAGCTCCCCACACATGCGAGGTCCGGAGACCATAAATTTAGTGGTCCGTAGGTCCGAAAAGGTTAGCAACCACTGTACTACAGGATCAAATACAAACCTGTGAGTTATTAGGCTGAGCCAAAGCCTACCATGTGGTATTTATAGCTGAAGTACGCTTGATTTTGTCTTTGTAGCTGATTTGGCCAGAACTTTCTGTTGGCTGTTTGTTTGTAAAAAAATTGGGACT
Organism: Pyxicephalus adspersus; assembly: GCF_032062135.1. Taxonomy (NCBI): domain Eukaryota; kingdom Metazoa; phylum Chordata; class Amphibia; order Anura; family Pyxicephalidae; genus Pyxicephalus; species Pyxicephalus adspersus. Next base: position 45,810,725 of record NC_092858.1, on the reverse strand, counting down.
GCAAAATCCTTCAAAGAGACTGTGTTTATCCTGTGCATTCCTGCCATATTGTCACCATCTGAGCTATCACCGTCACACTGGGTATTTAAAGAGGAACTAAACTAAAAACTGCCAAAAAAAAATACACTTACCTTCAATCCCACAGGGCAGTCTGATCCATTCGGAGGTGTCTTTCATCTAGTCCCGCGTTGTCCCAGCATTTGTCCTGGAGCCAGCGCTACGGGCAACGCCATCTTCTCCTCTTATGGGTTCTTCATCCTACCTCACCTTCGCACCCAGGTGTGAGATCAGGTGACTTAGGATAAAAAGAAAAATTTCTATTTGCGCAAAAAAGGCTTATGCGCATGTCCAAGATGCTCGGGCATGTGCAAAAGGAGCACCCAAGATCCTCCTGGGATAACGTGAGTAACGTAAAGTAGGTATCCCGGGAGGCTTGCGCTCTCATTCATTCTCATTAAAAAAAAGGGTGTTGAGCTTTAAAAAAAACAACAGAATTTTTAACTTACATAAAAGGGTTGTCTATCCTTTTTTTTAAAGTGACATTTCTGAGTTTAGGTACGCTTTAAGCCCTGGGAAGGAAGAGTAAGGAGGGGAAAGAAAGGTAATGCAAGATGAACCAGCAACAGAAGGGACTAGACCACATCTCTTTCAAGAGAAGTCACAATTATTCTCTCCCTCAAGCAAGCTGAAGGATCTAATATACCTAACTTGGTATATAAATAGCACAAACCAACATAAACATAATGAAAAGGGTACACAGACTGAGAAAGCCAATACATCTAAAGTAGCTAGCTGATAATGACATTTCAGTTACATTAGGTGGAAGCTGTTATATTGTGGGGCACCCACACCCTGACATACTCAGTATGTGGTATCCAGTCTCGCTATCTTTATGTATGTATGTATGAAGTTTATGTATTATTTGTCACTAGGCAGCAAATATGTAGGTAATACCCATGATGTCAGTTGACAAACCAAAGGACCCTTGGAAAAAATGTCTATGTTTGTGCAATTACTGTAAACAATTCATAAATAGCTTCTTATAAGAGGTGCACATGTGAAAACCATTTACAGAACGGACACTAAAACACCAGCAAATTTACCAGCCGCACAGAAAATAACTTACACTGTTTCAGCAACTGAAAGGGGGATGAGGTGTTTTATAGAAAGTTCTACTTTAAGGTAATTACTTTTTTTCCTTTAAGGTGTGTTTGGATCAGGTCAAGAAAGACCTGATCTAACCAACAATTCACCATCAATCTGACAGCAGTGATCTGTAGCTCACTGTTATCAAACAATAGATCACTATTACAGTGATCAGTTTGCTGCAGGGGTAGGAGGGACAGAACTGCATAAAATACAGACTGGAGTGACAAGAAGAACCAATCATGTCACCTAAGCTGAGGCATTGCCTTACTTGAGGTCTATCAGAGCTGATAAATTTTGCTCCTGGGCTCATTGATAATCTGCAGCTTTCATAAATGGCAGTTTTAGCACTAAAACTTGCTGGATCACTAAAACTTTGCAGGCAGCTGTGAGAGTTTCAGATTTATATTCAAGGTCTGGAACACAGCAGGCAACACATAGACCAATACCAAACCACCTTTTGGGCACCAGGGCTGTAAAATATTGGGACACCCGACATAGATGTACTCTTGCAACTCAGCTACAAAGACAAATTGCTGAAATTGTTGTTTTTATGTGAAGAGTTGTTTTTTTATTAGTTGATATTTTTGAAATGACAAGACAAATCAAGGGTGAGGTTGGTAAAGTAAACCTAAAAGTGACCCCCCTTGTGCAGAAATAACTGCAACTAACTAACTGACACAATTCACAATGGGTTTATGTCATAATTCCTGCAGTTTACTTCTCATTTCTCATGGTTCACACGAATCAGAGAAGTGATTATATAGCCAGGGTATTTACAGTGCATAACAAAATGGGTCCATGGCATGGTATTTATGTGATTTGGAGTCATTTCCTTTCTTAGAACCTGTGGTAAGGCCTTGTGGCATCACCAGCACCCACAGAAAGCGCTTGAAGACAGGAGGTGTAAGTTTTTTTCTCTAGGTTCTTCTTTAACACATTTTACATAGAAAGGGGAAGGGGGCTGCAACAAAATGGGTGGAGAAAGGATAAGCAATGTATTGAGTATTTGAAAGGAAAGTTCACAAGATAACCACATTGTGAAATCACATTGAGAAATTCAAATTGAGAAAAGAGAAGCTGCCCTATCTCAGCCCTTTTACATGGCAAAGTTTAGTGTGTTGTGTGACGCAGACACAGTGCTACCTGTTTATCCTGATAGTAGCAAAAGTATATAATAATCCTGTAGACAATTTCACTCAGTACATTGTACTGTACATGGGCTGGGATTCCATGGTGGAAAGGGTATGCCCTGCATTGTTAGGGGTAGCACCTGTTGTATATACTTTTTGGGACCTTGTAACTTTGCAACCACACTGTAATATCTAAATATATCCATTAAGCCTTTATGAGAATGCTTGAAGGTCTGAGTCTTTGGGATTTGTCTCAGAATCGTATACCCTCTTGATGCATGGTATCACGTATTCCACATATTTCAGCCAACACACTTGTTTATGTAAAATCCATCAAAATCTACATGGCTACATTCCTCCTCCACAGATCAGCACGGTAAGTGTTGCCACCCTATGGCAGGAAGTGTGTTGGCTCAATTACCAAGTAAATATAAAGGGGAACAAAAATGCTAAAATATTAATAAAAATAAATGCAGCCACCCCATCTAACTATGCAAGCAATAAGCACAAATATATTCAAATTATACTCTTGGTTTGGATATACCCCCAACAAATGTCTGCAAATCACATTGAGATTTGCGGACATTTGTTAACGCAAAGCTCTCGTAAGGTTCTGCCACAGCATTTCAATTGGTTTGAGGTCTAGACTATGGGAGGGCCATTGCAGCACCTTTATTCATTTTCAGCCATTAGGTTGTAGATTATTGTACTGTTGCATGACGCAATTTGGTCTAAGCTTTAATGGTCATGCAAACGCCCCCACAATTGACTAAAATATCTTATTATACAGAGGACTTTATGATTGACTCAATGATTGCAAGGTGCCAAGATCCTAAGACATCACCCCACCACCATGCTTGACAGTGGGTATGAGGTGTTTCTGCTGATATACTGTGTTTGATTTTCAGCTTGTAACTTTGCAAACATAAGCCATGCTTCCATGTTCTTTTTTAGAGACAAGAGGCTTTATCCTGGCAACCCTTCCAAACAAGCTATACTTAGTCTGTCATAAATATTTAGCATGCTGTCTGAGGCCTGATAAATCTAAGATGTAAGCCTTGTTTTTTTGGCATTTTTGACTGGTTTGATCTTATGTAGCTAAGTAAATGTAGCTGGGATGTCCTCTCTTTGGAAGATTGGTCTTCAATGTTTTCCACTTGTGAAAAGTCTTTCTCCCTGTAGAATGGTGGACATTAAATTCTTTGGAAATGGCCTTATAATTTTTCCTAGACTGATGCGCAGCAACAAATGCTTCTCCAAGATTATTGTTAATCTCTTCCCTCCTAGGCATTGTGTTGACACACACCTGAGCTCTCCTGACCAGCAAGCTGACAAAACTTCCACTTTTGTAGCAGTGGCCACATTTGCTGAGGATCCAGACTCTCCTGTGGCCACTTTTCATTTGAAGATCCCCTTCTTTGCTAATTATTTTGTCCTCTTTATATGACCACCCTTGGTTTGGGTTTCTTTGAGAGGGGAACTAGGCGGGAGGCCTGGGTGTTCTACACTTTCAATAATATAACAGAACAGCCCAAATTGCCCTGCTCTCCCGCAGTATCTTATTTGCTAACTGTCTCTAGCGAGAGGTTATTGAAGCCCTTTCATGTCCCATTGCTATGGAGGAATAAATGTGGGTTTCTCCAAATTTAAGGCTGCAGATCCTCTGCCCACCCCTTCAGTATGGCCTTTCCATTTGAGACAAATTCAAATGGAAACAAACCTATGTTCCAATCTCTGCTCTGTTTACCCCCATTTGGGCCAATTCAGAATCCCCCAACCTGGATCCATACATTCAGGTGCCTGGATCTATTGATCATTTTAGGAAGCAGGTATTATATGAGGTAACACTTTCTTTTACTATTTTATCATAGTCACTAGTTTTTGACCAGTTTACATTAACAGATTGTAAGAAAATTAGATTTTACCCGGCATATCATACACTTCAAATGTAGAATTGCTTTTGAATAATATGTATAACAGAATTATGGCCATTTAACACCAAGACAATTGTATTCTGAGTATGTATGTCTGCATTTTAGAATTATACTCTGTGCTGATGACCATAAGATATAACCATAAAACTGATGATAATAAGATAACAAGCCAAAAAGCAGATATCAGATAACAAAAGAAGAGACGGTTATTTTTTTTTTATTCCCCCACCTCTATCCTTATGTTGTATGGTTGCTATGGTCAACCATATGGTCACACACAATGACCATTGCCACAACCCACCTCCCACCCTGCTGTGCTATACAATCCTAAGCAAGCTGACAGATATTTGCCTTGGTTATGTAAGTCTAATGTAGTGTTTAAATAACAAAGTTCAGGATACACCTAAAAATCTAAAGATACTGTCAAAAAAATGTCAGGGTTTTCTGATGTAAAATGTTACTGTTGTGGAGCCCTTGTTCTATAGTGTTCCTATTATTCCTATTCATTCCTTGTTTTCTCATTATTCATGACTTCCCTGACTATTGTGCTAAAGTCAATCCCCTTCCCCCCTCCTTATGAGCTGCTGCTTTCATTTTCGATAAGGAATCCCATTGGAAAACATTAAAGATTCATTACATTAAGGTCTTCAACAAAGATACCTTCTGTCTCTTTGGTTGCACACGTGGATCATTGTGCTTCCTCCGCACATAGAGCAAGGAACCTAATAAACTAATCAACCAATCAGAATGGGCACAGTGCTATAAACTTAGAACACTGTGCTTTGCACTGCTAAAAAATGTATATTTTTCTGTATTAGTGATTAAATATGAGCCATAAATATATTCCTAATATTTTTTTCTTAATTGTAATAATCTATAAATGGTAACTATATACATAAGTACCTTTTATTGGATATACTGTATATTTGATTAGATAGACTACAGCCATTAGTCATGGGATGTTGGGTCATCCAACTAGTAAAACATCTTTGGATGTTGGGAGCACTGCATACCCTCGAACATAAAAACCAGCTCCGTAGCCTAAGAGATCCCAGAGGCACTGTCCTGGGACCCTTGTTTTTATAATCTACTGATATATATACTGTGCCTATTCCTTCCCTGCCCCTACCCTGTCTGGGTTCTCCCCCTATTTATTTTCCCCCTTCTTTCCCTTTATGATGTGTTGTGGTTTTTCCTTTGTTTGCATATAATTTAAACATTTAACTAACTGTTGCGTTTTTTTTCAATGTACACTTTACTGCTGCTGTTTTTATATCTACTGTATGTATTTAGTAATACCCCTATCATGAGAAAATGGCTCCTCTCGGGCTGGAGGTTTAAGTAGTGCATAGGTCTGAATGGGCTAAACTTGTAAAGGATGGGCTATTATTATTTTTTATTATTATTAATATTAATAATAAACAGGATTTATATAGCGCCAACATATTACGCAGCGCTGTACATTAAATAGGGGTTGCAAATGAGAGACCCATACAGACAGTGACACAGGAGCAGGAAGAGACCCCTATTGTCACTGTTATTGATGGATTACTAGAATATATAGATAGAATATATGTTACCTCTAAATATTTAGGATATACAAGAAGTAAATAACATGTATAACAAAAATGTTTATTGTGTTTAATATGAAAACAGTCTATTTACTCCACCCCAGTATAAAGCCTTTTCAAAAATATAAAGCAGACCCTATTTACTGTTCTTTAATATCCTTATGCATAAAACGTCAGATGACTCACAAACTGCTACATGTAATATTGAGTAAGAGTTTGTTTTGTTCAAATCTGAAAAAAATGAATCCCCAAGGTGGAAACTTATCAGTCTGTCCTCATGCTCTACCTATTAAACATAGTCACTAATTTAATGATAATTGTACAAGCCATCTTTTGACTCAGAGTAAGATAAAGTCACACATTGAACTTTGAGTCATGTATCAGCTGCCAGGCACATCTCCCACATGCCTGGTCTGCACTTGCTCTTGCCAAATGACAGCTGGTATAGGTTGGCTAAATTTTTAAAAAATAATAATTTCCAGAAATATCTATGATACTGTAGAAAAATATTGTATTATAATGATTTTTCTTGCTGCTAGTTTGCAACATCATACATTGGATATTGCACAATCAAAAATGCTTAAGGCAACAAAGAAAGAAATACAGGAACCACCATTGCTGATCTACCTTTCCTACTATCTCACAGGATGAATCCTAAACCAATTACTTTAGGACTTCTGAGTCTTTGGACCTGATTTATTTAAGGTCTCCAAGGCTGGAGAGGATACACTTTCATCAATGAAGCTGTGTGATCCAGCAAACCTGGAATGGATTTCTCAAAAGTAATTTGCGATTTGTTAGCAAATGTTTTCAATCCTGGACCAGATCCATTCCAGGTTTGCTGGATCACCCAGCTTCACTAATGAAAGTGTATCCTCTCCAGCCTTAGGGAGCTCTTTTAAATCAGGTCCTTTGACCTAATAACAGATAAGAAAAGGTAGAAACTCCTATATGTATCATTTTTCTAGGGGTTGGTTGATCATGCAGTCACAAGCCAAACCTCCCGAGGCCCAACGCTCATTATAGCACCAAAGAGCATTAATGAACTTGTATGCCTAATAGTGATATGCAAAGCATGGTTATCTCCAGCAACCAGCCATATATATGATTAGTTGCTGAAGATCATTAATGCTCATTCATCTGCAACCACTATATACACAATTGAAGCTTTGCTTTTACTATTACATATAACTATCACAAAGAAAAAATTACTAAATAAAAAGTGATCCTGTCTTTTTACCAATAATGACCAAGCAACCAAGGTTCATCACAGGGCCGTTGCTTATACTTGCATTTCTTTTGTTTCCACCAACACAGTTTTTTTTTGCGTAGTCCAGTGAAGGAACTAGGCACTTAAACAAGAATCAGAACTATTCCCTATGTGCCAAGTCCGGTTACCTGGCTTGGTGCATTCACCAAACATCACCGCTATGACACACTCATGGTTCACATGGTTCCTTGGAAGTACCAGATATTTCACTTTGACTTTCCAGATGAACAGTAATATTTGCAAACCTGGGTTTTCTTTAAAATTGTTAAAAAAATGACTTCTGCTTCTACTTTGTTTCATGGGGCTTAAGTGGTCTTCCTAGCTATTTCCCAGGTGACCCTTCCTAGATGGCTGCTAAATGATTGTCTAGTTTGGGAATATTTTTCTGGAATTTTTACTCTTCTCTATTCCCCAAAGGCAAATGCATTCACAATTGTTTGATGTAGGCATGCATGTGTATGAATAGATCGTTTGTAGGAGTCAAATTGTGCCTGCACATCCACTTACCATCTGATGTTGGTAAGTAACCTAATAGCCTGTTTCCATCCTGTCACCAAACACCAACATGTGATGTATATATTGAGCTCAATTTTGATGTTTTAACCAAACTAAACAAGCCCCAAATCTCAAGTTTAACTTCACTTATGAGAAATATATTTTTCCAAAAAATTTAAACTTTAAAAATGCAATTTACTATTCAGAATTACTGTTAACATTGACAAATCTGTCATTGAAAAGAACAGGTAAGTTTGGATAGCACCACATCCCCCTTTCCTCATTGCATACACATTATTGTATATGGTTTCATAGTATAGTCATTCACAATCTGATTTTTCTTTTGTAAAGTTTACTCATCAATGTTAAAGATCGGCTATATTTTCTTTATTAAGCCACAACAGCCCTCTCTTTCCAATTATAGGGAAACATATTGTGTACTGTTGGATCCATATCACAGACTTATAGGGTCTGATTTATTTAAGCTCTCCAAGTCTGGAGAGGATACACTTTTATCAGTGAAGCTGGGTGATCTAGCAAACCTGTAATGGATCTGGTCCAGGATTCAAAACTTTTCCTAGCAAATTACTTTGAAGAAATCCATTCCAGGTTTGCTGTATCACCCAGCTTCACTGATGAAAGTGTATCCTCTCCAGCCTTGGAGAGCTTTAATAAATCAGTGGCATAGTACTTGATGCCATATTTACCAAGCATGCTGGAGAACTAAGCCAATGGCCTTTAATCACGTTTCACAAGCTCTGCCATACATATATATATATATATATTGTATGCTCACAACAAGATTTTGCATACTATGAAGCAGTACTACAGCTAAACGTTAACAAAGGAGGGACATATATATATATCCAAAAGACTGAACATATTCAGTTCACAAAAAGGGATTTTGATAGCATCAGGATGAAAATTATCTACCACAAAAATTGATTAAAATGCAAATACCTTTGATTACAATTTAAATTGAAAATAAAATTCAATGAAAGGAATTTAATGTGGTTCATTCAGAATAAGGTCACATCAAATTTCATTGAATTTTATTTTTAATTGAAATTGAAAATCAAGGTATTTGCATTTTAATCTATTTTTGTAGTAGACCATCTTCATCCTGATGCCTACTTGTGAATCAAATAAGTTCAGCCTTTAGGATTTTCACACTTTAATAGGGGATTGGCATCTATGGTACACTATGGTATGGTAACTATACTTTGTAGGGACTACTCCGATGAAATGCAGGATTCCAGCTTGTTTTGCTACAAGGGGATCAGGCTGTATTACATTAAAACAAGTTTACTCTTAAGGTAAATAGTGGGGATGGGTTGGTATTTTGCTTTGTTTACATACCTGCTAATTAACAAGTGCTACTGTTATTCTTTCACCTTGAGCCTTACCCAGGTCAGCTTGAAAAAACAAACATGTTTATCGAAGGAATTAAAACAAAGTAACAGAATCATGATAAACAGATGAGAGGAATGCTCATGATATGAAAAATATCATAGAAGATATCAGATGGTCTGGCTTAAAAAGTCAATACCCACACAAATACAAAATCATTATCTAATAATCATTATCATCATTTCTTTTTTTTTTTTTTTTTTGGTTTCAAGTGTACCTGTCAATAGGTTTCGGATGGAATACTTTACCCTGTAATCTCCATTGAGTGGTTTCTGTCAACAGATAAGACTGTTTGCTCTGGGTCTTAGATGTTGTCTAGTTAGGATTCAGATTGCAAAGCACCCCGTACAAGGTATATACCATAGAGTCAACGCAATACTTTCAATGCAATATGCATATCCCCATTTCTGAACTAATGTAGACAATTTTATGTAGTACGGAAGCCTTGATCTATACATAGTATTAAAAAACAACATAAACCAACCGAGAATAGATTGCTGGAGATAATGCAACTCCTGTGCATGTGTAACATCATCAGTGGCTGCTCAATGGTTTAAGAAGATTGGAGTGGACTAAGAAGACTTGTTGGCGAAGATGGCATCTTTGGGGGATACAGCAATGACTGGATCCTGGACCTTTTATTGCTGCAAGGCACCTACAAAATGGCAATAAAATGCTATAATCAGCAAATATACACAGTATGGCAAAAGCTCACCCCACCAACATGGGTTAAGTTATTATTATTAGTAGTAGTAATATTAATAAAGTATTTATATGGCGCCAACATATTACGGAGCACTGTACATTAAATATGGGTTGCAAATTACAGACAGATACAAACAGTGACACAGGAGGAGGAGAAGACCCTGCCCAGAAGAGCTTACAATCTAAAAGGTCTTCTTTAAGACATCAACATGATAACTAGAGGGTGGAATATTTTAGCCAGGTCTTCTGTGAAGGCTTTCAGCAGTGCACTACCATTTTATTGATTTCTTTCTGTCTCCAAGGGAATGATTCAGCAATCAATAAACTCACATAATTAAAACAGCATTTCATGTTCGGCATAAGGAGACTGCTATTAATTTCTCACTTGGCTAAATCCTAAATCAAGCATCTCCCCTCCTTTTGATGTATTTACAAGAAGCAGAGGAGGAATTTGTGTAAAGTAGCAAGAAAATGTGCAATAAAAGGGGCAAATTGTCAGAAGTTAGTAGATACAATAAAGATTATAAAGCTTCTGGGTCTAATTAGAGTTAAACCTACTCAAAAGTGATACTTCAGTATACGTGACACAGAACCACACATAAATGAGTTGTTCCCCTCCTCTTGCTTGGCTGTTTTTACTACAAAATAAGTTAAAGTATCAATTATTCAATCATTCCATGTACATTTAAAGTTTTACTAAAAAAATATGTATGTGGTAGCTTTACTTGTTTTCCATTTCCAGTCTTTTTCAGACCTTTCATACTCTAAAGCTACATACACACTTCCAATTATTATCGTTGGAAAACGAACGACGAACGTTCATGCACGATATATATGAACGATCGTATAGCACCGATCCTGCACATAGAGTTAACGACACGATCGTTCGTAGATATTGTACACACAATAGATACGATCGTTTGAGCGATAGAGGAACTATGTGCACGACAGGAAAGTGAACGGACGTTCGTTCATCACGCATGCTCAGCCCATGGACGATCAACGAACGACCGTACACACGAACGATGTTCAACGATCGTCGCCCAATCCGATCCGTCGGTCCGGTCGTTCGTTTCCAGCGACTTTCCTCGTTCGTCGGCGTCGTTGGTTACTTTTTTACGAACGATTTTTTGCCCAATCGATCGTTCGTCGTTCGATTGGAACGATAAAAATTGGAAGTGTGTACGCACCTTTAGTGTACCCACATGACCTGAATAGAGTTGATATGTATCAGGATAATTTATGGTGGTGACACTTATGGAAATTTTCTATTAGAAGCTTTAGAAACAACTGGTAATTAATGCATTAGAAGTAAGATTGCCAAGACTAAATTAAACCTATTATGTTCCAATGTTTATAGAAATCACCAGCAATTAATTTTATATGGAATTTACTAGTATATAGTCAGGTAACTAAATCTCTGCTAAACTCTGTCACCTTTTATTTCCTCGTTTTTTGGGGACTTCTGCTTGATTATTTACCATTAGGAATTTCTTTTGGATCAATCAATTGCAATATTGGTAGTGGATCTGTTTGTATGTACTAGATCTTACAGCCTGCATAGTATGGACCCCTCTGTCTTTTCTTAACAATGATGTGCAAACATCAGAGGGGTGGTTAAATGACCTCAAGATGAAGGATTAGCTACTGACTTTTTATAAAAAGGAAAGAAAGAATATGTACAAAACAGCTGAAGGAAAAAGAAAGCTGATGGAAAGAAAGAATATGTACAAAACAGCTGATGGAGCAGATTATGATGACACCACATGGTTGGGGAAACAAAAGGTTTACTTTGTGCAGGATCTACAGAATGTAGAGGAAAACCAAATCATCAGTGAGGAACCAAATAGAGATTATCAATATAATTAGGGTTTTTTCCAAATTATATTGCAATAAAGGACTATAATTATATATTAGGTGGGTTGTCTAGCTACCTACACACTTATGGTGCATGAAAACATCTAGAACATATTTAGTATTAAGATGAAATTCTTGACACGTGGGATGAGAGATCTAAGCAAAATATTTCTGTGCAAAATGTATGCAGACCACAGCGTTCACACTTATTAATCATAAACTCCCATTCATATGACCCTAGTGGTTATTTGAAATGTATAGCCAAAGTTGTGAATGTATTTTATATATCAAATTTCCACCTAAATATTTCAGCAAACCTGTTATACAAGCTTGCTTGTCCTATATGCTTAAAAATAAATAGGTAAAATTGTTTGATGTATGGATTGCAAGCATGCATTCAAATTCTTTGGATAGATTATTCTGTAATGTTCATGGTGAAGCCTTATAGTAAATGAATAATCTAGTTACTGTCTGCAAGGTGTGGGGTACAAGGACACGCACCAACATGTCTACATTGTTATTTTTTGGGTTTTCAGTAAACAATGTGCCATTTGCATTGCAATAAAGGGACTTGTTGTCACATGAATATGTGCAAGTGTGGCTCATTCTTATTCTGGGCTCATTTGTTTGCATTGCTCACTGTATACATTGTATTGGTAGACATAAGCAGACAGACCCTTTATTGATTGGAGTGACAAAATTAGTCAATAGTTGTCTAAGCATTCTGATTATATCTCATTATCTTGTTAAGTGCTGAACTAGATCTAGCTATCATGCATGCAGGATGTGCCCATTCAATGACTGCTTTATGATCATTAGATGAACTTGCAAGTCTTTGCCTATGGAAAAGGGAAGGTGCACCCTGCAGGTGGGGGAAACAATGGTGATTGACCATATTATGTAGCTGAACAATTCTTTCCCCTAGCAGGAAGGCTTATTTATTATTATCTTGTATGTATAAAGCAATAACATTTTATGGGGTGCTGTACAATATAATCCCTACTTCCATAAAAAATTGGAAGTAGGAATTATATTGTACAGCACCCCATAAGTATATATATATATGTATGAATGTTCCCTACTTCCATAAAGAGTTGGATTAGAGAATGTTTTTGGTGCCTGTAGACAACCTAGCATCCATAATTTGCTCTTCAAGTTCAGACGGGGTGAATATGTGGTGTGGTTTTTGCTGTGGACCGTGCCAATGGACAAGAAGCCACATTTGGTGACTCAATACAGTCATGGTCATCCATAGAGGATGCATAGGATGGTAGTGAGCAGTATCACCTGCTGCCCACTGTAAAATGTTGAAACGCTGGTTTATTAATAACCAACACAGCATTCACTGACTGTCAAGGTGCCAAGCACCAGAAGCCAGCCAAGAACATTGTTGCCCCCACCTGTCTGAACAAGCCCCTGGGCACAGCATTTTATCCCTATATCACTTGATCTGTGGTAATCTCCTTAACATGTGATTAGAATACAAGTCTAATTCAGAGAATATAGAGGTTATCCATCACACCTTTTTTGTAGGTATAGTCAGGCTGATCTATCTATACAAACATCTACTGGAAAGTAATTACATTACTGCAGGTAGTGTGTGCCCATGTTTTAATACAATAGTTGCTGTTTGTATTTCCCAGTAGGGATAATAACACTGGAAACCATCTGTCATTAAATGTGAAAGATACCAACTAAGATCTCCATAAACAATGAGTTTATAGGATATGTACAGAGATCTGTGTGTCAAAGTACAGAGCACAGATGGTGGTGGGATTAAGGTGCATGTACATGATCTCTAAGGTCAGGAGAATGTTAGGGATATAACATCCCAAAATGAATTCTGATAACTGTATGGAAAGCTGCGTCTGCAACTGGCAATGCAGGCAAGACTGTAATTATTTCTAACGGTCTAATAAAGAAGGGGTAGAGAAACGTGTTTATTTTATATGGTGGATCAGCAGAAAAGCCCCAAATTGCCTATTATACTAATTTACTTGAAGATGTGGTTAGATCAGTGACCTAATTACAGGCCCTTGGCTGATTTATTATTAAAGTTACATAAAAGGCATGCACACCATCCTGGACATTGGATTTTTTCTTCTTTTATTTTATTTAGGTGTGTCTAGGATGCGGATTTACTAATCAGAGCTCTTTGCTGATTGGGGACACACAAATGGAATTATGGAATAAAAATGTCTGGGATGGTCAGCATGCCTTTTATGAAATCTTATTATTAAGGGATGGATGCCACTGAATCCTAATTACTGTCCTAAAAGTTGGCTCCAGGTTAGAGTCTGAATAGTGCACAATACAACAAAAGTTCCACAGCACTGACAGGGTACTGCACATGTATAACAGCTTATCTTTCTTTTATCTATTAAACTTTATTGGTAAAATAATGCAGGGATCTAGTAGTAAAGGTTAACCTTGATTGGTTGACAATGATTATGATGGTATAAGATGTAAACCATATGATATAAAAGTGTGATCACTGTTGTGAAATAAATCTCATGCTACGTATATTGGTGTGCAATACACAATTACTCTAACGAGACCTTGCTCCTGTGCTTGCTATTAAAATATATATACCATGACATAAGGATTTCACTAAGACAAGGTGGTCTGCATGTGTTTGAACTTTGGATGTTCTAATTACTTTATATATAATGAGATCCTACTAGCACCAGATTAGGAACAAATCTTTGAACTAACATACCCCCCAGTCACACACATTAGCAAACACCCCTTCCTTTTCCTTAATTATACAAGTGTGTCTGACAAGTGTCACCATTTAAAAGGGTCTCTTTATCCAGGAAACATGACAATGTGCATGTGGATGATCTCTATTGTATACACACACAGTAGATTCACCTGTCTATTGTACTGGACATCCTACTGGCTGCAACCGGGGACAGTATAAGGGCAAGTCCCAGGTGCTATCCAATGCCAGACAATGGGTGCAATGGTGATTTTTATGACCAATGACCTTCATGTGTTTATGTACTCTGGAGTTATTTTCAGTTTTGATCTTTGTTCCATTTTTAAAAATAATTGTGACGCAGAAGTTAAAAAATAACCAGTGAAAAAAAACATCCAACTTCTATTGACTACATTCAAAATAACAAAATCAAACAAACTGCAGCACGCAAACAAATGCACTCAGACAAGAAAAAATGGAATCATGCTACCCGTTGTATCCTACTTTCAGAATGATGAAACAAATAGATATTGAAAAATAAATGCTCTTATATAATTTTTTAATATTTTGTAAAAATAATAATGTGTAAACCAGTGTTTCTCAACTTTTTTTATATGCAGAAATCCTTGAAATAACTTTCAGTTTGTGGGGAAACCTTCTATTAATACTATATCCACAGATCACGGTACATTAGTGTGGTGGTCAGTAGAAAGAATGCCTTTTACATTGCTGGCCAGTGGGAAGAATTTCACACTTACAGATAGCAATGTGTATATATAACTGACCTAAGAGTCACAAACTGCTATTGTTCAGGGAACACCTAGTTCAGGGAACAACTTTGGACGAACCCTGGCAGAGAAACACTGGTGCAGACACTGCAGACTTACTAAGGGCAAGTTCAGACCTGCCTTGGGATCAAGTGATCCCAGGTGCAAGCTGCTCAGTCACTCATACCACAGTGCTGGTTCCATAATGTGCATATTTGACACCCTGGCTGCCACCCCTATTCATTCTCTATGGGGCTGCCGCCTGGAGAACCTACATGTAGCGTCTCGGCAAAAGCAGCAGTTCCCTGGCTTGGGAAAGTGGTTCCGCACCACAACCTCATGGCCAAATATAGCCCACAATGTATGGTATGCTGATATTTACTTTTTTATCAAACCATTACTACTTACTTTATGATAGCTAGGAAAAGGATTCCAACATGTCACATATACTTTAAATATCATGAACTTAAGGATGGAGACATATTAGGACCTTTTTATGAACTTTATGAAATGCATCCAAAACCCATTCCTGGTTGTCACTGTTGTGTGTTGCAGCATTCCATTGCATTCACCATTGAATGTCAGCACATCTCAGTACAGGTAGTCCCCAGGTTACATACAAGATAGGGACTGTAGGTTTGTTCTTAACTTGAATTTGTATGTAAGTCGTTCCAACCGAGGTATGTTATTTTAATGAATGCAATTAGGACAGATGTTTGTCTCAACATATTATTAGGCAGTGTGGTGTCAGTTACTGTATAAATCCTCACTGTGAGCTTCGTCATTAAAGAGTTACAAGACGTTGCAGAAGAGCTCAGTCCTTAAGATTACCAACAACCTCAGCTGTGTTTGGCAAAAGATTTATTTTGTAAGTCATGCAAACTGCTCCCCCCACCCCCCAATCAAGCCTCTGTCCTGCACACAAGCGAGTAGGAAAGCCCCGTTGGTATTTAAGAGTCATCTGTATGTCGGATGTTCTTAACTCGGGGACTACCTGTAATGTAGTTCACATTTGTGCACATTTGCAGCATTTGATGTATTTCTATTGATTTCATTGAAGTGCATCTTCACGATCCCATCCTTCTCTAGGTTTAGGATCCTTGGGCATCATGATTGACCATGGAGTTCATATATTATGGGCAGGAATCGCCGGGATCACACATTGAGCTGCATGTGCACACCTCAGTATACATTATAGAGGAGACTGTGATCAGGCAGGTAGGTAAGTTTTATTGCAGAAGTTACATCACCTGTCCTTCTGCATAAATTTGCCTTCTTGCAGTTTTTTCATTTTTAACTTTACTTCCCCTTTTACCCTTTTGCTGTCAGAGCATTTTTTTATGCTAAAATGCATGTGTTTTTTTCACATAAGTACACCCTTTAAGCTCCTAAACTAATATATATTCTGAGCACACACACCCAGTACAGTCATTTTATTGCACCCTTACACAACATAATTGCTGGAAAATAAGAATGTTGAGAATGTTTTAAATTGTTATAGGAATTAGGTGATCCTCTGAAGTTGGAGGGCTGTTGGAGGACAGTTATATGGAAGCTTGCATCTGAATACAACTCTAAGCGTGCAGTTTTCATTGTTGGAAAACAATCTTTCATACGTTTGCAGTGACAGATGAATGAATGCTGTACACACAGTGCTGTTCTGTTCTATGGAGAGTGAAGGGGGGACAACAAGCGAGCGGCGCCATGTTCTCCTCCCCTGACTTTCATATCGATTGTTCCTGGATCAGTCCTGATGGATCCATGAACAATGTTGGGCAGCAGCTGTACAGATTCTCGCCGAGATGAGCATGACTATTCATCGCTAGCCATAATCATCTGATGTGTATACCTAGGCTAGGTACACACACGTGGAATAATTGTTGTTAGAAAATGAACAACTAATGACAGATCAATGATTATTCATGATTATTTTAAATGATTGTATAGTGCTCAATTCTGTACATGCTGTAAGGATATGATTGTTCAAATATAATCCACCAATAACATACACACTAGATACCATTGTTTGAACTATGCAGGAAGTGACATGTACTAGAGAAAGTGTACTGCAGAACGATCCACGAACACTGAACGAGTGTACACACAATAGATAGCAAACGATTGGCGCTCAATCAGATCCGCCAGGATGGTTGTTGTTTGTTCTTTTCCAGTGACAATCCTTGTTCATCTGCATCTTGGCACTATTTTTTTGGTAATGATTATCGAACTATTGGTCATT
Source organism: Pyxicephalus adspersus (assembly GCF_032062135.1). Taxonomy (NCBI): domain Eukaryota; kingdom Metazoa; phylum Chordata; class Amphibia; order Anura; family Pyxicephalidae; genus Pyxicephalus; species Pyxicephalus adspersus. Next base: position 45,793,497 of record NC_092858.1, on the reverse strand, counting down.
AATTGTTCATTTCCAAGAACAATTATTGTACGTGTGTACGTAGCCATAGCCTTTTGTTGAAGAACAGAAATTTACAGCAGTGAGCGCTGGCGTAATTGACTAGATGTAAAAATTGCTTTTTAGCGACAAATTCACAGTCTTTTTCTCACTGGCTGCAAATTGCTGTCATTAATTTGAGGCAGAGGATTAATTCCAAAAACATAATACCTGGCGTGCCAATGAGAAACCCCAGGGTCTCTGAAGGTGTGATGTGTGAACTCTTTAAGGAATTGGCCACCTTCCTGGGCTGACACGTGCTCTGCTGTGCCTAGGCTTCCCATGTTGTGAGTGACTAAACCTAGGGGGCGTGTCTAAGGGGTAGGCCACGCCTCCGAGCTGAGTTATATGCCCGCTGCTCAGGGTTGTGCTGCCATAGAGAGCGAGGCGCCGGGGCTATAGGTGGGGACGTTGCTGCTGCTGCTGGCGGGACAGCAATGACTTTCCGACGGCTGAAGAAGCTTCACCACAAGGAGGATTATGGCTCCCCTCCGGAGCAGACCATATACCGGGAGAGGGACAAGGCGGACTCTACATACATGGCGCTGGACTGCTACAGGACGGATGACATGTACAAGGCGCTCATGGTCTCCGGGGGGACCCTTCCGAGAGCTAAGAAGGTACAATGCCATTGTCATGAAGTAATCCCGCAATATGCAGCACGTGTGGGGTGACCGGGAGGCGGCTTCCAGGGCAATGACTGAACCCTCTGCAGGGCGCCATAGCTGTGAGGAGCGTGTCCCCACCGTTGTCATGGCAATGTCCCTGGAGGGGGTCACCAGCACACAGGTCAGGGTGGGGGTGATAGGAGCCCATTGTTGTGTAATGAATGCAGGAACAAGACAGGCTGGTGTGTCCTGTACATGTATGTACCTTGCTGGTCCTGTACATGTATCAACCTAGCGTGTCATGTACATGTATGAACCTTGCGTGTCATGTACATGTATGTTCTTCATGTTTCCTGTACATGTATGTAGCCCGCGTGTCCTGCACATGTATGTGCCTTGTGTGTCAGCCCATGAAAGAGATGTGTCCTGAACATGTATGTTCCTTGTCAGCCCATGACAGACAGGGGCCATGCTAAGTATAGAATGCTGTGTGAGAAATCCCACCACCGATACAAATAGTGCAAAGTTTCCTCTTCTGTGTGGTGGAGATGTGAGAAGTTTGGTGTGTCGGACGCTTTTTATATTCCTGTAACTTGGCGCACCTCACTCACCACATCTAGTTTTACTCTGACTATGATGGCCACATTCGTGTGAACGCCTTTCACCGCCAGTATGTTGTGCTGTGTACAGGACGAGCCCGGACTGACCCGTTAGAGTGATGGGGAAAGGAGGGTTTTTTGGGTCTTTCCCCATTGTTAATAAGGCGCTGTGTAGCACAAGGTAAAATGTCCGATGAATAAGGCGTGCTTTCTATAGTAAGCGCTGACCATACAGTGATTGGTAATTCTAGGCATGCTTTAAATGTTGAATCTATTAGAATTCCTGAATAATGTTTTTATCAGACGGTGATCAGGAATTCCCAATTCATTCTCATCTGAGCGCCGGTGACGTAGCGGGAGGAGGAGCTCCCCTAGAAGAGCGTGTGTCATGGGGCAAAGATTGGTGCCGGTGTACAATGGTAACACCTGGAAGATATTGCTCCTTTACCATCCAGCAGTATATGGGCAGCAATGGGACACAAAGGACATCACAATTCAGTTCATGGCTTTGTTATACCAGATCCATCACTAACTAGGGTTTGACATTAAAGCTTCCTTGGCATGCCACAGATCTTCGCTCATTTGTAGTGCAGAACAATTTTGCAGAGGACACTTCTATGAGTGTCAGTCGTCTGCTCCTCGGATTTCTGTGGGGTCACTACAAGATGCTATGAAATTGGGGTCTGTGGATGATACCACCGCACTAAAGCTGCCTACACACCTGCAATTTTTCTCGTTGGAAAGGATCTTTCACGATCCTTTCCAACGAGAAAAGACTGCACGATGCATGAACGATGCTGTACATACAGCACCGTTCATGCTCTATGGAGAGGGGAGGGGGAGAGCGACGGAGCGGCACCCTGCTGCGCGCTCTCCCCTTCCCTTTCATTAGGATCGGTCCTCGTCCATCGTCCATGGATCCGCCAGGACGGTCGTCGGACGATGGACGACGACCGACTGTAGACACGGCAGATTTTCGCCCGATAATTGGCCGATACCGATTATCGGGCGAGAAAAATTTGCCGTGTGTACGCAGCTTTAGTGGGTAGCAGAGACGCGTCTGATGTGTCAGGAGCTGAAGATTTTCAAGCAAAATTTCTTCTGCAATGCATCTGATAAGTTATAATGTTTTTCCTTGCAGGCTGGTATCTTTTGACGAAGGTTTTAACACAAAACTTCTGTTAACTTACTATTATGTAGAGTTAGGTCACAGCTTTATTTATTGGATGTCTATCCATTGTAATGTCTTCTTGGCATGTCCTGTGAAAAGTCCCTGAAATCCTAATGAGGGTCAGCATTCTAGCGGTATGTTGTGTGCTAGGTACCCTACTGTAATCACAATCACAATCTGCTCATAGGATGCAAATGGGGTTGTGAGGAAAAAATCACACTTACCTTCAATCCCACAGATCCGTCAGTCCGTCGGGAGGTTTCTTCCATCGGGTCCCGGTATCCCTCTTCGTCCTGGCGCATCTTCTCCTTTCTCTTCTTCCTACATTACCCGATGTAATGTACCCTCACAAGATCAGGTGGCATAGATTAGGTAAAAACTTGCCGATCCACTGCACTTGCCTGAGATGGGCAATTATTTTCCCTATTGCTATAAAAGCTGCTCCTTCTGCCCGAGATGCTCAGGTATGGGCAGAAGGAGCAGCTAGGAGCCCCCCAGGATGCATGCTGTATGTATCTCGGGAGGCTGTACGATCCCATTTATTCTTGATTGTCTTGCCGATCGAGAGTTAAGGGGGCAGTGCTGCACCCCTTTTTAAAAAAAAAAAACAAAACCTCTAACAAATACAATCACTTACTGACTGTTATTCACCCAAACTGCTTAAACTGCTTTTGGGCAATACAGGGTGGATTTTGGCCCCAGTAAGGCATGTGACTACACGGCATTCACTGGTTGATGTCGTTCTTATGCCATGGTTAGGATACACTGTAATCACTGCTCTCCAATGCTGTATTTATACACACCTGTATTTTTTACTTTGGTGCTATCTGGCCAATGAATGAAATAAACTTGTCAAAGTAGCTCAAAGCAACACTTCTTGGAAGGTCAGATAACACTTTTCTGCTTGGATTACTAGTTTTACAGGTTTTCATCTCTCCCTGTCTGACAGGCCGGTGCAGGTCTCATGTATTCTATATAGCTCTGCCCCAGGCATGAACATTATGCTCCATGCTCCCACTGTTTTGTTTTTCACATTGCTGATCACATCATAACAAATCGGATGTTTAGGTGCAGTAGAAATGCTGTGTAATGCCAGATCATGGACTGTCAGCCCATTGTCACCCCTAATGTCTGTGCCTGATGTCCATTCCTTTCTGGTATTGGAGCTTATGGAGAGTTTTTTTTTTTTTTTTTTAGGAATGAATGGACACAAACCCAAAACACTTTCATAACACATATATCATATCTCCTGTGTGGATGATCTGGTGATGATTTCATACCTATGGGCATCACCAACCATCCCTGATGATGGATCTATAAGTAAATATATGTAGCTGGCTTAAGAACTGCCGAAATGAAGCCTGGTCAGTTGTGTCTCACTGCCATTCTGTATGTTGTTACACTACAAATGAATAATAAATGTCCCAATCATTAAATCTTTAAACAAGTAGGTGGCAGGTGGCATCTAAAGTGCCTTATATATAGAAACCTGTAATTCCCCGTTTACTTTCAGTACTTTACTCACCACACGTAAAGAAGAACTCCAAGATGGTGTCATCTAAAGTGCCTTTTGTGACAAATATGTTATTTCCTCAGGGCCCCATGGTGTCAGCTGATACCACTGCCATAATTTGGCTTGTAGTGATAGTTGTACTGCAGAGTTAGATCTAAACTCAAGAACAAAAGATATCAGTTATTTTTTTATGTAGATTTTAAAAAAAAAACTAATCATTGGCAGTGTTCTCCCCAGTCCCTTTCAGCCAGGCGCTCCGTTGTCTTGGATGGTTACTGAAGGGTTTGGGTCACAATACAGGGGCTGCCACCCACCTACAATCTCTTCCCACCCGGCTCAAGAAAGTTTCTGTGTTTAGCACTGAGAAAGTGGTCTTGGTGCATGATTTGACTTTTAGGAGGTTTAGGCCAGTTATACGATTTCAGTTTGTTGACAGCAATATCCCTGCCAGCCATGTGTGTAGGATGTGTGCTAACAATTATACGTTGTGGAATACGTTTACCCCCAAGGACACTGGAGATTCCACCTTCCTGGAGCTCTGTGTTGTACTTTATCACAAAATAAAAACACTCAATTTAATCCAGAGGAATATAATTGTTTCAAGCTGGATCCGGCATTTGGCTCAGAGATAAGAAGTTGTCAGTTATGCAAACGTTTGGCTATTTACTTAACTTGAAACTGGAAAATCGAGTTTCGAGCTGAGTGCAGCCGCCTTTAGAATGATTTTATTATCAAATGAGAACCTAATTATTTACTAATTTGCATGCACAAATGGGAGCCAAAAAAGCAGATCTATGCAGATAGTCATCTGTTAGTTTTCAGGCTAAACCTTCTCAGTGTTTCCAACCACTCCGAGTTGTGTTGTTCTTCTGAGTGAATGAAGCACTAACAGTAAATAGAGAATGACAGATGTCACAGGGCTATGTCTCTAGCATTGTGATACTTATTGTATCCTTGTCCGTCATGACCCCATTACATGCTGTATACTTCCCATAGACTGACATACAGTTTGCATTATACAGCCTTTTAGGAGCCATCTCTATTGTTTTAAAGCCATAAAAACCCTGGCTCCACAAATTACAGTTTGCCACCTTGTTTCCTTTCATCTCCCTTGGGTGGAAATTGCCAGTATGGCTTTTACTTAGTTACATGGCCACAATTTCTAAAGTATAAGCAGAGACAATGGCGTCCTGAAATTAGGTAAGAGGGTCAGCTAATCGGTAATGGAACTTACACAGACCTCCCTTTTCCTGTGTATTGTTCCATCTGTGTAGACGAGCTAGAATACTGGAAAGCCAGCCAAAATATAGGTCACTGTTCAACACGGCTCACATGTGCATATCTATGTAAAGTTTCCCAGCAGCTGGTTGAAGAATCTGCATTCTTGACTTTCTCTGTTTTCTATGAGGAAGCTCAGGTTATGAGCAAAGGAAATTATGTTCCCCAGCTGTCAAGTAAAAGGGCATGCCACTTCTAATAGTCATATTTATGTTCTCTGTAAATCAAGCTTATTAAGCCAATGTTTTTGTGGGGGCTTTACTTAAGGAGCCTTCAAAGTAAGTTTAAGTTTTTACCATATCAACTCATGTTATCATCTTTAATTCTGGTCATAATACATATCAGAGTTATATTGAGATTTATTTATTTTTTTTCTTAAGAGCAGGACATAAACTAAATATCACGGAAAAGGGCTTTATTAATCTGTCACTCAAGCTATACTATTCACATATATGACCAGGTTTAAATCATGGAATGTGAATATTGTGTTAGTAAACATTTTCCCTAACATTGAACCTACACTACACTGGTTTATTCTCTGCTTCCAATATCCTTCTTCACCAGGATCCCTGAGCTCCTTTGGCTAAGTAAATAACAAGAGCACACATTGGTGACTTATTAATTGCTTAGTGTGCATTGTGTCTCTCCTGTGAGCCAACCTTTTAACAGCAGCATATCTATGGCTAGGCAGTTTTGTGACTTGTCATGCGGAACGTTCGTCACAACGTCTTTTCATGAAGTCATAATAACATTTTAAAGTCCAATCCACTAAAAAGACATGTGCTGACTGTTTGGCGTTTTCTTGTTCCATTTGGCAGGATGTCAGTCAGCCAAATTTCAGTTCATACTAACTAGCCTACCGTATTGAATTATTTGGGGTGGGAGAAAGTTCTCTTCACATTTCTGAAGAATTTCACGACTACATCTTACATTTGTGTGCCTTGTGTGTTCACCATGTTCCTCTTTTTGGCAGTTGTGTTGAAATCTGCTGTTTCTTGTGTTAGTAGGTATTACATATGTGAGCTTGTTTAATTTGCTTTCCGAGAGTTGTCCATGTAAGTGGCCAAACAGCCTGGAAAGAAGTGCCTAGAACTTAAGTGCAAGTAATTACGAATTCTAGTTTTACAGATGGTAGCCATAGATGATCAGATGTATCCCTGAAAGCAATAGGCTTTGACAGATTTCACTGTCTTTAGATGACCTATGGGAAACATGAATACATATTTTTCTTGATTTGGCAAATAGATAAATGCAGTGCCCTTGTAGTGAATATTTGGTTCTCCACATCAAATGTGTCAGGTATCTGTTACAAAGGCATTCTAAAGAGATGCTTTATAAAATTTCAGCAATAAATGATCTCCATTGATTGATTTAGTACAATTTGTTACAACAGATGTGAAAATTGAAAGCTTATTTGTATTGGTCCTTTGGCTTAAGAAATATGCTGATCTAGCTGCATTGTTCCCCATTGGGTAATGTCATATTGATGCTGGATTAAATTTACTAAAAAAGTAAGGACTGGTCATTTAGCAAAATTATTTTTTCCAGTAGAGTGAAGCTGTGTTCCTATAAATACTGAATTATGTGCAAAGAAAATTAGGTCTTTGTTAGAAAACCAATGCTATTGCGTCAATTCTAAAGCTGAAAAAACGAATGTTATATTTGCAAAGCAAATTCACTCAAATTTCGTTAGGCATCCTCGTTAAGCACATTGAAGACCAACACAATGCATTAAATCCATGACACCTTTGGTAAAGCTGCTTACAAATGTAAAAGAACATTATACCAACTATTTATGCTCTGTCCAGGGGATCAACAAACTGGAATAGGGATCATTTGTTTTCCCCTGCAATGTCTGGTATTTGCAGCATTTCTTGCATTCCCACAATAAAGACCTAAAGGTGTAAATATCATCCAATATGAACTTGTATTACCTATATTAAAAAATATTTAAAAGAAATGATTGCTGAATGGCCAACTACAATTTAAAGTGTGCTTGCATCTAAATGAATGGAGATTAGTGGAGAGCTTCTTGTTGACTGTTACTTATATCTGCCACTCTCTATTTACCCACACACTGATAGCGCTTATAAACCACATGAGCCCAACATGTTTTGTGCCATAAGTAATAAGATTACGGTATAAAATAGATTTAACTCAGAGTTTCTGCATGGTGACCGAGGTCACTTTTGTTTAATTTACATTTTGAATGAATGGCATATGCTGTGACACTAGTAATCAGGTTTGGCACTACTTAACCATATCCTCTCAGCCAAGAAACACTGGTAATCAGTAAATGATGTGTCTGCTTCTTTGTCTTTACTTCTATTTGCATTCTTTTTGTCTATCCTATATGTCCTAATCTTGTTGTTTTTGCTGGTGGCGTTTTGCTCACAAACTGCTGCCTCACTTTTCCATGATCCTTTTTAATAATAGATTTGTTTTTCTTTGCTGTTAAACAAGAAACAGCATGGCAGTCACACCCTGTCTCTTTAAATTGCCATAATTTAATTATTGCTTTGTTTAATCTGCATTAGCCTCTATCCTTTTGGAAGCAGATGGTTCATGAAGTTGGGGACAATAAGAAGATTGAGTTTTTGATGTGAATAAACAGAAGCTGGGGCACTTTCCAAGAGCTCTGTAAAGCACATAACATATTCAGTGTAGAACTATATTGTTTTACAGTTTAAAATTGTATTTATTTAGTAGCAAATAGGAATTGTAAAGAATCCAGTGGTCATAGGAGAATTGTTTTTGCCTTTTGACAGGTTGCCTAGAAGCTTTGACAGTTATGTCTGAATGAAGCTACTCTCTACATATATAATCAGGCTTTGTCATCCAAGTATTTTAGTTTTCTCTTCTCATATTAACACAGGTCTGACTGGTTTTGCAGTATCTGTTGTGGAATAAGCACCTGCAGAAAGTGAAGTTAAGATGCCTTAAAGGTTTATTTATATGTTTAACTATAGATGGCCATGTTTTTTTGTATTGGCTATTATTATTTCCACCAAGTCTCTTAGATTGTTTATAGAATTTATTTAATTTTGGATTACAGGCACCTACAATTGCAACATTCTGCATTTCGCAGGGCCTAAAACTTCCAGGTAGGTTTATATCCATTGCCTAAGAGCAGGTACAGATCTGTCTTGGGATCCCACGCAGCTCACCACAGCTGGCACCTTGCGCTCAAACACTCTCTTACCACAGCACATTTGGCAGCTGGCGCCAGTGAGTGGTACTAGTAATGCCTACTGCAACCCATATTCACTCACTTCAGGGAGAAGCTACCATGTAACCTTCCCTAAAGACAGTACTTCCCTGGCATTAGGAAGCAGTAAATGCACAGCAACCTCATTGCTAGTGTGAACATTGCCTAGAGATATGTACTCACGTCAGATGGGCTGATATCGAACGAGTATCTGGCGTGTGTACAGAGCTCATCATTCGTTGTTCATGGATGTGTCCCGTCAGGACGACAAATAATTGTAATGGAAGTGAAGGAGAAAAGTTCAGCGGTGGTGCCGCTCCATCGTTCCCCTCCACTCCCCATAGAGGAGAATGGTGTTGAATGTACAGCACTCGTTCATGCATCGTGCAGTCTTTTGTCGTGAAAGATCCTTTCCAACGACAATTATTGCACCTGTGTACACAGCCTAAGGCTTTTGGCCATTGTCTGTTTACATCTATGGAAGCACATGTCTTCAATATACCAATTGAATAAAAATTAGGATGTATGTATGGCCTGTCCCAATTGCTATGTCATTTGTAAGACCTAGATTGGCTACATTGACTTGTCCACTTAACACTAAGTGTGGTTGTAAATGTTTTTAGGCTGTTGATTTAACAAAAGAACCAAATTAATGGCCCATTATGGTTGTAAAACCTTTAATCCTATACCTGTTAGGATTAAATATTCACTAAAGTATTGTTTTTGCAGTCTGTCGCCACTGTAGAAAGGTCCCATCTGACCGATCTACATGAAAAGAACCTAAACCACAAGAAAAGTTTATGGTTGTCTGAAATTTCCATCCTAAATATTAGCTTTTCCTCTTGTTTATTACGTGTCAAGGTTTTTTGGTTAATATATTTGTACCTTGAAGACTGTCAGACCAGGGATAGCTGTGCTGTGCATTCCCAAGTATGAATAGTAAACATGTTACTAGTACTTTATTACTAACACAATACAGTGTATTGTAAATGTGATTATCCATGAGCAGTTATGCAAGGTTTACATGCAAAACTGTTTGTTCTTCATCTTGCTAAAACCTGCGACTTGCCTAGATAGCTTTATCTAGTTCATATCTGTTAATTTGATTTTTTTCAAATTTCTGAAACAATTGTTCTTTTACTACAAATGTTAAGTTGACTTAAAGCTTCAATGCATAATTCACATTCCTGCCTGTGTGAAGTTTATTCCAGTGATACTCTCATGTAGCCCCCTTCCCCAACGCCTACTTTAGTTTGAAGTTCCTATTCACATTTTATAAATGTGCTTGGAATGGTCTCTTTTTGCCAACAGTATCTGACGCTGGTTTTGAGCTGTGAACCTCATATCACACAATGGAAGAAATTGTCTTTAGAAATGAATTGCGAGTTATTAAAATATATGCTGGGCAATGTGAAAGAGACTTTTATGAGAGTGGACTGGGAAAATAAAAGCCTTCACTCATAAGCTTCTGAGAAGGGCAAGTGTTAAAGTATGGGTAAATGTGGCATATGTGGAAGAATCCAGCTTGGCCTACATGACATTTACGTGTTTTATGCAAATTTTGTGGGTCCTATACTTGTAATGAATGTCAGCTTAATGCATATTAACATTGGCACAGGAGCTTGGAAAGAATTCTTGTTCTGCAAATTTATACGCAGAAATCTAATTCCTTCTATTCACTTGTTATGTGTTGTGGACTGGCTTTCTTTTGTGTAGTTTATGTTCATAAACTGCTTGTTTTATGGTTTGTGAATGTATTAGGTTGTCTGTTACTTGGAAATGACATTATGCTGTTGGTTTCATGATGACTTATGAATTATCTTTTGACAGGGGATGTGCTGACAACGAAATGTGACAAGTAATGCATTATGTCATCAATTCCCTTCCTTATTGATAATGAAGGCTTTGTACACATAGGTGCCAAAATCAAGTTCTTAAAACATCATTGTGGCACAAAGACAGATTACATCTTATATTGGTACATACCCGGCTTACCATTCTGTCTAATTGTTCTTCCAGTGGTGGTGTTTTTTTGAAGTATTACAATGTGGTTTTTGTTTTGGAGATTCAAAACATTTTTCTTGGTCATTTGATATTGCATTCAGAAATATTTGAAATTATGACCCTCTCATTTAAATTAATTCTGATTAGTGCTGCATATGACATTTGTAAAGAGCATCAGTACATATGAGATGATTGCAGTCTTAATGCTATTTCTTGGTCTTTGGTTTTTAAGCATGTAGGAGAAATATTAAAAGCCTTTCTAGGAAGGAAACTTGTCTTTAAAGTGTAAAGGAGATTCCTATATGCAGGTCATCACCTTATTTCCATAGAAAAGGTAATTGCACTCACTGTCTTGTGCATGCTGAGATTTGCTCTCACCAAATTCAGTTCATGTCCTATGTGTATGACCACCTCAGCATTCTCCGCTGGAAACCGGGTGTTAATTGGGTCTCTCATTAACTATTTGACCTGAGACTTTTACACACAATGTATTTAATGTGTCTAATCCCAGATTAACCTGCTGAATTCTTTATTGTTGTCTTGGGAGCTTGTATATGATTAATCTGGACTAGGTTGTTACTTTCAATTAATGTCTTTGTTTGAGGGCCAATAATTCCATACTCTTATATAGTATTAGGGGTATATAGGCAGTGTGTATGGCCTCGGCTCTTGGCCCGTCCCAGCTGCTACATCTCTGCTTGTTCAGCCCTTATAAATAGTTGAGATGAAACCATTGCAGTTTTACCATAAACAGTAATTTGACCATCAAAGGGTCTCCTGTCTTTATCAAAGAATTGCTAGTGACTTGTTTAGTTATACAACATTGATATGTTTAGGTAATTCCATCACTGTTATTTCCTTTTTTATCTGATGTGTTTACATTTGCTTTTACCTTCTAGCTTATCATGTGGGTTGGGTAATCCGTGTGACTGGAGCATGGAGTGAGGCCTGAATAATTTGGTCTATTCAACATATGCCCAGTATTTTATATAAATCTGCAACTCTTGCTTTGTAGAAAGCCATGTATAACAATAAAGTTATATGTATTGCCCTTTTTCCACTTTGAATAGACTAAGTAAAAGTTATGATGCATATCAAGTTGTTTTTTTTTCCTTGATCTGTGTCCCATGTAAGAGATTTTCTTTAGTTTACTGTTCAAGCCTCTCTTAACCAGTTGTCACCAGAACTACTAAGCCCCTTCGGTGGTGTGTGTGTGGGGGGGTCCCTTCTCTTCCTGCTTGGGGGACAACTTAAAAATGTGAACTTTATCTACTTTAGTCCTCTGGGAATGGTCATGAGAAAAAATAGAAAAGCAAAAACACAGGAAGCAAAAATCAAAAATTTAGTTACCTCCAGCACTGTGATTTCCTTTTTTTCTTGATGTGTTTACATTTTTTCTACCTCTTTGCTTATCATGTGGATTTAGTAATCCAGTGTGACTGGAAAATGCAGTGAAGCCAGAATCATTTAGCCTATCCAACATATCTTTTCTGTTCCTCTGTTTAGCAACATTAGATTAGAGGAAAATATTTGTGCTCCTCCAAATAAGTGATCAAGCAGGGACTGCCGATGAACGCTGCAAGACCGACCTGGTATTTATTGACTCTTAAGCTACGTACACAGTCTAATGGTTCTCACCCAATAATCAGCTCAGGGCCGATATCGGAAAAATCTGGCGTGTGTATTGTGATCGTTCGTCGTCCGTGGATCCGCCAAGACGGTCGTTCAGATGGTGGACGACGAACGATCCTAATGCATGTTAAGGGGGAGAGTGCGCAGCAAGGTGCTGTTCCGTCGCTCTCCCCCTCCCCTCTGCATAGAGCAGAACAGTGCTGTGTGTACAGCACTCGTTCATGCATCGTTCAGTGCTAGTCGTTGGAAAGTATCGTGAAAGATCCTTTCCAACGACTTTGGAATTTGCACGTGTGTACCCAGCTTTACTAGCTAGATCCCTCTGAGGTATAGCTGTTTTGGGTTGGGTACAGTAAACAAATTAAGTGATTTGTCTGAAGTGATTTGTGATTCTTCTGCACACATTTTAATGTTTTGTTTTTTCATTTAGGGTTCTCCAATGGGCTGGAGAAACGTTGGCCAAACATCTGAACATTACAGGTAAAGTATCTTCTCCCTCTAGCTCCATGTATTCTTGTTCCTTCATCTGTTTGTGTTTCTTTATATATGCTAGAGAATCTTTTCAGGATCACCTTGAGTATTTATTTTATTTCCATTATTTATGTGTTCTGACTACTAATTTGGCTTGGTAATCTTGTGCGGTAAGCCGGCGGTTGCCAACTGGTGGTCCGCAGCTCTAGCCGGTGCGCCCCCCAAATGGGGTCAGAACAAGATACCCACTGGGGGGCGCACACCGGCCAGAGCAATGGACCATGTCCCCCGTATAGATCGCGGCTTGTGTCTCTGGAGAGTGGGCTGGTTCTGGCATCATGACGAACACTATGGGGGAAGTTTCTTCCCCTTTGAGTGACATACGGCTCCCCGTGCATGCACGGTCTGAAGTCCATAAATTTAGTGTTCAGTGACAGTGCTCAACCCAGAAATTTTTTTAAGCCGGGTGGGAAGAAATTGTAGGTGGGTGACAGCACCTGTATTGTGACCAAACGCTTCAGTAACCACCCAAAAACAGCCGGGTGGGTGCAAAAAAGTGCCCAGTGGTGCGCCCAGCTAAAAGGGCCTGGGGAGAACCCTGAGTGAGGTCCAAAGGGTTGGCGACCACTGCTGTAAGCATTCCTATGCCTTGTGTCTTTGTTTAGTTTGCATTTGGCTGTATATGTGGGCACCTTATTTGTGCAATCATTACAAGGATGCTCTGAGGCCATCTTCTTTTTCAAAGATAAGGTCTTCTGGTAGAAAACAATAGACTCTCTGTTCTCCGGTAAAATTAATCAATGTGTGTAGATTTATGTAAAACCTGGTTTATAATCATTAAATACATTTATACCTATTTCTATATGTAGGCAAAACTTAGTAGTATTTGCTGACCTTCTTACCTTATCTAGTACAAATTTACTGGACATGCTTTGTTCTTATACACCTACAGTGCTGCTTGTAGTATTTTACTTATGTAGAAAGCCATTTATAACCTTACAATATATGTGATGGCATTTTCCATTTTGAAGAGACTAAGGAATAGTAAAATGAATATTAAGTGTTTCCCCATCTGTGTCCTATGTAAGGGATTTACCTTCCTTTCTTGTCTGTAAAAAAAAAAAAAAAGGGAGGTCAGACCCCTCTAGGAAAGTTGTCACCAGAACAAGGAAGCCCATTAGGAGGTTTCTCTTCTATTCCTGCTTTGGGGATAATTCTAAAATGTGAACTTTACCTACTTTAGTCTCATTGAATGGTCGCCAGGAACACAGGAAGCAATTACAACCCGATGGGGGTTCTAATTCCTTGTCTTTGTGTCCAAAAGCAATAGTGGACTTTTGATAAACTTGCTGCTATATGAGAATATTCAGAAATTTTTGCCTGAGTAATAAATATATTTACATTCATTCAAGGTATCACTTGGTTAGATTTTTTATCTTCTCTGTATGTTACTTTATATTAACAAAGTGTAAAAATACAGTGCAATTAATAATGACATGTAATTGGCAACATATGTGCAAAACTAGAAGACAGCAAATAAAGGCCTATTGAGGCACAGTGGGTGTTTTGGCTTTGTAAAGGAGAAGCCTGAAGCCTTGTTATACAGAACAATGGTCTGCATTATGCAATTCACAGTCCATATGTTTTGTCTTGTGTACTGGAAAACTGCTGTGAAGATGTAGGGGGTGGGGGACAAACACTATACAGAAATGGCAACAATGTTTTTTTTTTTCTCTTTTCAGAAAAATAGTTACTTTGGAGAAGGAAGATTCGGAAACTTTTGGGTTTGAGATTCAGGTGAGCACAGTTTCTCCAAGGTTTTTCTAATATTGTAGAGTGACTTTTTGTGTGATATTTTATTTATTTTTTACCTGGTTGATGTTTAGTGACCTGGCTGCTACAACGTCTTTCATAATGCGCTGCCTCCTAAAGATTTAAGCCTAATACATACAGCAGATTTCTGTCACTGAAATTGATCTTTCATGACTGTTTTCAGTGGGAAATTAAAGCATTTTACACACCATTCTGGTATAAGGAGGGGGGAAGGCAAGCGAGCAGCACTCTGCTATGTTTTTTTCCCACAGCAACCATTCCTGGTCAGTCGTATATCAGTCTTCCAGGGCAAGTTGATGAACAAGATCAGCAGGCCACTGTACACACATTAGATTTTTGCTCATGACAAGCTTAACTGTGCATCTCAGTTGACAGCCATCTGACACCAACATAGCTTTGGACTTCCTCTAGTCCTATTGAATTTTCGAGTATGCGACAGTGTTGAGGGTGGTCATTATATACAAGATTCCATCACAATGATGAAGAATTGAATCTGTACATGTAGCTTCAGCTTTTTTGAAAGAGGTGTATACAGCAAGATTTTCTAAAACACTCACTAGGCGTTTAGCAAGTTTTAAAGCACCCTTCAGCTCTAGCGTGGGATGTTAAATACTGATCAAGATGTGACTGTAATTTTAGTAGACCACAGGCTTCTGATTTACTAATTTACCAGGCCTTGTTCTGCAATGTGTCTGTGTGGTGGTGGCTAGCTTGGTAAAGGAATTGGGCTTTCCTTCCGTGTGGTAAAACTGTTCCTTATGACTGGTCTAATGACTTGTGGAGCAATATCCAAGAAGTGGTTCACAAAGCTCCAATGTACAGAAAGTAAAAGATAGTCGGTGCAGGCAGTGCATAAGCTGTGTGTGTGTTTTTTAGGTTACAATCCACAGCTAAATCGCTAAACAATTGACAGCAAGGACCCATGTTTTCTGCTTATTCTCACCTCTTCTTGAATCAAAATGACACTATACGGTCATGGGAAAAGATCACAGAGGATAGTTTCCAGTGACAGTTATTGAGTGTGTGTACACGTTGTATCATACTATTGTATCAAGAAAACTTTGCCAGAACTTGTTTATTGTGTCAATACAAAATAATCATCTTGGTCTGACTGGGGAATATTGCCTCATATTTCTGAGTTTGCAGGAAAAATGTCTAGACATTGTAGGGGTTTGATGCTTGCTGGCAGATTGCCTGATGATTTTTTTTTTTTTTCGTGCATCCTTTACAGAGTTAGCCACAACATTTCCCCACATGGTGTTTCAGCATTGTTTTCTGTAATGCTTCCTCCTTTGGTGTATTTTTTTTAATACACACACTAAAGCTAATACACTTTAGCTATATTACTATTGACCTGGGGCAAATATGCACATCAGTAAAGCCAGTAAAACTTGTTTGGATGTTTTAATTGCCTTTATAGCCAGGTAGCTGGTGAATTCAGAAGTTGATTAGCAATTGGGTTATCTAGATCTGGGAGAGGATTTCTGTTCCTCAAATTTTTACTGTGTGAAAGCCAAGACTGGCAAGTCAGCAATTTACATTTGACGGACTGGTGTGTATGAGAGTTCCATTATATTAGGTGAAATATTCACCAATGTTGTATGCTTTAGAACAACTTCTAAATTCAAATCTGAAAATATTACAAGAGGCTTTGCTTACAATTACCAGTTAAAGCTGTGTGTTCTGTATTCTGAGGGGTGAATTTTAGCCCAGTCGAGCGGTGACAGCATATCATTGCATGAATAGTTTTATTTAATATGCTTTGTAAATATGGATGTTACAGCTGGTTAATGAATAACTGCAGTTTTCCGTTCACCTACACAGGGCTTTGGATTATCACCTGTTAAACAAATAGAAGCAGCTGGCAAGGTGTTCACCCAGGGCAGCCTCTGTCACGGTTGCTAGGAAGTGGCCAGACTAAATGTTTGCATATTGTCATTATTTCCCTATATTTGTGTGGCTGGGCGACTGTGTTTATCTTTCTTAGGCCTCCTCAATCAAATTATCCAGCACTGTATACAAAGGTTATCTGCAGCTCTTTATATCCAATCAACTGCAATGACACTAATGTACTTGTACTGAAAAGACCACAACTTTATACTGACCGGCTGGCATATGTCATCTATGTGTAAGCACCAAAGATGAGAATGAAAATCATTTCATCCAGCTGCTGTCAGCTGGACGGGGCCTTGATCCAGTGTCTGTAGGTCCAGCACACGCCTGCCAGCAAAATATTTTCGGGAATGTTTTTTGAAACAGTTATGAATTCTCACAACTAGTGGTACAAGTAGCCCTGACATTTCTTTGCCCTATTCTACTCCAAACTAACTACTACACAACATTTTCCCATATGGAAATATGAAAAAGCAGTAAAACAAAACCATGAAACACAATAGCTAGTTAATTTAGTAAAAATGAGAACGTATCACTGTTTAGTTGTTGAGTATACACATTGTGTCCATGGCTGTGTTTTAATGTGATTGCCATTGAAAGTGCTCTGTGTGTTTTGGAACAGACAGCAAGTTGGTTGGTGTTTGGTTTATTTTATCATGCTTCCTTATTTTCAGTCTGTATATACAAAGTCATTTGCCTTGCTAGCCATTTTTATTTTTAAAGAGATCCCTAAAGGTGTGTGTGGTTATCTATAAACCTATTTCAAGTGTCCTTTTTTTCCTGCAGACTTATGGACTACACCATAAAGACAAGAACACAGTAGAAATGTTTACGTTTGTCTGCCGGGTACATGAAGGAAGCCCTGCTATGCTGTGTGGCCTTAAAGTTGGTAAGTCAGCTCAACTCGTTCTGCTGACACTTATCCAAAGTCAAAAGATACCTGATAGTAAACTACTAACATAAGCATGCTTTTTTATCTGGAATTTCCTCATATTATCATGCTGCTGTCATTGGCAAGAAATGCAAGTGGTTTACTGGTGGTTTCCTGTGTAATCTAACACCTTCCTGACAGTAATTCTTAGATAAAAACCTCATATATGCCATTTATTCATGTACTGTCAATTCAGTAATATGAAAACTTGCCTTGGTTAGGGGGCTTGGGTTTTTCCTGTCAAAGTAGTTTGCCACTGATCACGTATATAGGCAGGCTTGTGATGTGACACTATTACAAAGAGTTGTGTGCTCAGGGCAGGTATAACAATAGATTGAATTTTAGAAACACCTACCTTTAAATGGTTTCTTTTTAAAGCCCAATATATGCATAAATGTCATGGCTTTAACCATAGTCATCACAAGAGAATGTATACCGAGAACTCTGCTAAACAGTAATCCCTTATGTAGGTATTCAGCTTTGTGTTTGGGAAATTGAATCAATTTAGTTTTAGTAAATCTGCCTTCCAATACTCTGTTTAGCCTTCTTTAGCTTTGAACTGCAGTGTGTTAATATGAAGCTTATGTCAGTGGGGATGTTTTTGTTCGAGTCCCTGTTGCTTTTCTGTGTTCTCCCAACATGTTCTCTGCAGGAAATGACTCAGGCAAGCTAGGGCTTGGAAAGGAGCCTCCAATTGTGTCCATGCAGTAAGGGACAGAGCACGAACTTTTGTTCCTGCTCTAATCAAAGTTGCCAGATTTCACAGAGATTTCAGGGAAATCCATGAGCTTGTAGTCCCCTGCCTAGCATCCTCCTTTATCTGTGAGGAAGTGCAGAGGAGACACAGTGACAACAGCCAAGAGGAGCACAGGCCAGCAATGAGTTATAGATAGCTATTCATGTTTATGTATTTACTGTTAGGTAATTGTAACATAATTGTACAATGAGTTGTCTTCTTGTAATTTTACAACATGTGCAGATTGTTCTTATGAGGGATTTTATTTCTTTCTCATTTTAATTCTTCACCAATCCATTAAGCAGTCTTGGTAACTACAGCTACTATTATTATGCATAACACTGCAAAATGTGGATATACAGATAGATGATTAAAAAAAAAAAACACACCCTCTACATAAGTCCAGCATAACACATTTATTTTCATGCCCCTCTGTGAACTAACCTGCCTTTTATCAGAGCTTTTCCTCTGTGTCTGGTATTGGTGCTCAGGTATAACCAGTTGGAATTGTGAAGGGATTGCTGCTACTTGATTGTTTACCAAGAGTCTGCTAATCGGTAACACTGCCTTCATCACTAGAAGCAACACCAGAGGGAAAGCTGCTTTTAGCTATTGGGTATTAAATTATGGCTTTGAAATGATATTTATAGGGTTGTGTTTAGTAAAATTAGAGCTGCGTACACACTTCCAATTTTTAATTTTTCCAATGTTGATCGTCCATGGGCTGAGCATGCGTGATGAACGAACGTTCGTTCACTTCCTGTCGTGCACGTCACTCCCTCTATCGCTCAAATGATCGTATCTATTGTGTGTACAATATCTACGAACGATCGTGTTGTTATCTGTATGTGCAGGATCGGTGCTATACGATCGTTCGTAGATATCGTGCAGGATCGTTCGTCGTTCGTTTAACAACGATAATAATTGGAAGTGTGTACGTAGCTTTAGCTTTAATTTTAGTTCTCATATTTTGTTGCAAATAAACTGATTGAATTAGGAAGAGTTAAAAATGAGTAAGATTTGTTTTACTCCTAACATAAGATAAACATTTTATCCTTTGTTACCAGATTTATCCCTCTAGAACACCGCTGCTTATCCTGTACTCAGAGGTTTTTATAATTACTATTCTATTTTGAATGGCAGCAAAGGAACACTGGAAATTATTGTTGGCTATTATCAGATTGGAGTTTACTCCAGGATTAGGGAAGACTGGAAGGGCAGGATATTAGAGCAATGTTTTATGGCACTATTAAACGCTCCTTTACTATTTTAATTATACATAAACTCCCACTTTATGGTTTCATGTTTTACTTCTTTAATTCCACGCCTCCTTTATTTAATGAAAATATTTTCTAAAGCAATTGTACGGTAGATGCAGAAAATCATCAAACAACTTTGATCCTTGGGTGAAATGTATGATAATATGAAGCCCAGCTTACTAATTAATGTCTCTTATTTTTTAGGTGATATAATTGCTGGAGTTAATGGCCTCAATGTGGAAGGAATTAGGCACAAGGACATTGTAGAGTTGATAAAGGCTTCTGGGAATAAAATAAGGTAACACTTGAATAAACACAAATGTTTTAGCCTTTTTTTAAAATGCAGAATAAAACATGCAGAAATATTTTTTAACTTTATATTTGGTACCTCCCAAGAGGTTTTTTTTTTTTTTTTAAATATATGCTTTCCTTTTATGTTTGTCATCTAAACTATTTGGCATATAGTTCTCTTACCTGTTGCAATGTCTTGCTGTATTGACAGGCTGGAAACTGTCTATGGTTCTTCCATCAGAAGAGCGGAGTTGGAGGCAAGGCTCCAGTATTTGAAGGTAACTAGCAGTAAAGAGATAAAGAAATTATAGTGTCTGTGTATTGTTGGATTTGCAGTAGTGGAACACACAGAATTCCATGTGGCTGGTTATAGCAGTTCAGCCAAAAAGTACTGGAATATGCCATTTAATGGTCACATGGCAGGATATCCATAAAAGACTGAGTTATAGGCATTCCCCAACACATTACACTCACATGTTTTTCCTTAACGTTCTGATATTCATTTCTTTTTAAATTTAATGTATATATAATTCCCCCTCCCTTTCCCCAGACAGCAGAGCAGTGTTGGTGACCTGACTTTTCTTACTTCTTCTTTTACTGCAACAAGGCAATACAGCTAAGTCACCTCCCTGCCTCCCGGCCTGTGATAACTTTAAAGAGCAACTACAGACTGATCTTCCTTCTTGCTCTCTCTCCTCTTGTAGCAAGAGACTGATCTAAACATGCTGGGGTTAATCATATGAGTCTGCGTCACAAAAAAGCGTTCTTTTATGATTTTATGTGACGTTTAGGAACTTACTCTAGTTTGTTTTTATACCTGCCTTTAATTTACCAATATACAGATGTATCAACTTTTTAAAAATACTAAGTTTAAATGTACACATTTATTTGGTAAGGCAGAGTATCGGGGATATGCAACTCTGAGAGATGTTTGGATGGCCTAAAGCATCTTGCACATTGTTCTTTGTCCCTTAAAATCCATTTGCAGTTGTAATTAAAACATTCTGAAAATATCTGTAATCATCTTTACATATCTAATATCTCCAATTGTCTTTACAGCAAACTTTGTATGAGAAATGGGAAGAATACCGCTCTCTTATGGTGCAGGAGCAGAGACTGCTACATGGTAAGTGTCATCCTGTATTTAATTCCTAGCTGCTTACCCCACATATGGCATTTGCATGGGAGGATTAAACCACTTCAGAGCTGGTAGCCCTGCAGGAGAGAGGTCATATAACCGGTTACAATGTGTTACCAATTAATCATTTAGCTCATGGTATTTGGTTTAACAAATACTTTTCTTCCCCTAAAATGTTCCTGTTTTAGTGAGTCATGTTCTCTTTTCTAGAAGGTCTGTGCTGGCTTCCCAGAATTAGTGTAACTTCTGCTTTTTCTTTGAATTATATCTCCTAGTTAACAGAACTATGTTGCAGCTATTCCTTCTGCCTCTTCTACTGTAAAGTACTTTAAGTAGCATTTAATAATATATTGTCATTTTGGGGACAACAACTTTTAAATATCCTTTCCTGTGTAACCCAAAACCAGTGATTCCTGATCAAAATCCTTTTTTCTCCCAGCCCTTGGCTGTGCTAAGCACTGGTCCAACAGATGGCTGTGTAATCTAGTACATTGCAGTCGCTTCATTAGTCCTCATCCATCTATTGTATTTACTTGTCCTTTATGTATTCCTGTAATGACTGGAAAGTATTAACTTTATGAGTAGTGGTGACCCAGACATTCATTAGATGGGGTGATTTCTCTTACATGAAGTATTGAGCAATACATCTGTAGTTACTCCACCGAGATGCACATTTGTGACTTCATACATATCCCATCACAGTACATTGGGGATAGGGGGCAGGCAAAGTGTTGTTGACTCAGAACAAGATGTTTGGCAAAAACATATCTGTAAATATGCCGGCTCAATCCCCATTTTTTATGTATCTCTTTAGACCACCTTAGGGAATGCTCGGTATAATGGTCTGCCTGGGAGTGCTGTCCTGGACAGACTAACATGTCATAGAATGCCAGAGGTTACATACTGAAGAAATTAAAGTTCTTTAGTGTTTTGTGGGGCAGTGATTTAACACTTGTAAAAGCCATATTTTATACTAGAAAATCTGGAATATTTATGGATTAAAAACACATGACGCCATTTGTATACATTTATATTAATGCTGCCTAGGGATCAGTTTTTGGCTTTGGTTAAAACAACCTGTTGGCTATAAATATGTTTTATTATGCCTTGGGTGTTATTTGTATGATGAGCTACCCCCTGTTTATAGTTTAAGATCTGTATTAGTTCTGTTTGTGTTTTATGATATCTGTTACAGAAATACTGAATTGTTAGTCTTCCTTGATTATAATGAATTGTATGGGTATATCCCTAGTAATTGTTGTACTTGTATACATCTTCTACATATTTATATCTGTAACATCTCCAAATTCTTTATCCACACCAATTACATTACATTATTTTTCAAGCGCTGTCGGGAGATGTTTAGAAAGTGTCCTGTTTTTCAGAACAGTTTGCTAGTATGTGGTGGTTATCTTAGCTCGTGCAATGAGGACTTCACTATATCACTTCAAATAACTCTTTCTTGTGCTTCCTAGGCATTGTCGTGAAGGACCCAAGCGTATACGACACATTGGAATCGGTCAGGTCATACATCTATGGGACGGTGCCTCAATTAAAAGAACCTCTGCCAAGCTCTCTGGCCACTGGAAGTATGTGCAGCAGTGCAAGTTGTTTGAGTACTGCTGAGGACAATGAGGACGCTGTGTATCAGACTTGCTACTTCAGCTCAGATTCTACAGATGAAATTAATAATGTTTCCAACAAAACCACACTCAAGCCTTACAAGTCACCACTAACTCGTAGCTCAAGTGTAAAGTGTGCAAGTCCTGCAACAAACTGGGATAAGCCAAAAGAGCAGAGCACGTTTGTGTCTTTACCTAGGAAAAAACACAAAAGCTTTCGGAAAAGACTGTTAAAATTTATTCCTGGACTAAACAGATCATTAGAAGAGGACGCCAGTCCTCTTTAGCACTTCTTTGTATGAACAGTTAAGTTATTTATTTATTGTTTTGCAACAAAAAAGAGTGAATTTGTATTTACTTTGTTAAACTTTATTGTTAAACTTTATAACATTTGTTTTTCATTAAAATTGCTTGGCAAAGCAATGGATGCCAAACTCCAGGATTTACTATAAAAAAATGAACCTATGTTCTTCCAAAGACTTGAATTTTTCAAAGGCTTTCTAGAGATGTACCAGAGCCTGCAAAAAGCTGCCACACAGTGAACAGTTTTGTTCTTGTTCCCTATAACTGAAGCCCTCTTGTCGGTGGGGGGGGGGGGGGGGGGACACAAGCAATATACACAATATTACAGCACACCCTCTCTTTCGGTGTTAGGCTTAATATACTCTGTTTACTAGGCTGGTCAGTGCTTACTTTAGTGATTGTCTAAATGGTTAATTTCCTGCACACGTAGGCGACATTCAACATACAAGGCTCTCATTGAAGTGGGGTTGGGCAAATTATATTTATGATGAATGATGGCTGACAGCTTATATAATATATTCTTTTTAAACTTGATTTTCATTAACACCACATTGTGGGTCTTGGGATATCGTGAATTTTTTGGAGATATATACTTTATGCCTAAGGGAGAAGCTGGGATGCTTTAAACTTGCCTCCACCACTTTTACATTCTCATTCACTTGTATACTGAAGAAAAGCACCACAAGCTCTTTTAATTGCCCCCTATATACAAGAGCTATATTAATGTGCAGTAGTAGTGCCATTAGTTTTCTGTTGTGGGATGTTATTAAAGAATAACATTCATTCAACTGCCTTGGCAAAGTGCAGGCCAATGCATAAAAAATAAAGCACTGGACTATTCCCAATAACATGGTATCCTGTTAAGGTAAATGAGCTTTTGTAAAAACAATGAATCGTTCTGAATTTGATGCATATGGCCTTAATGAAACCTTAGTGATAAAACAGGAAAACCTTCAAAATATTTTAATGTTTAGCATTCATCAGCACAATCTCCTCCCAACATATGCCATCAGGATATTCCTTATATGAACACCAGTGCTATCCTGTACCCGGTGTCAGCGGCAGCTTCACATTTTTTTGGGATGTTTAAGCTATATAAATGGGCAGATGTAAAATGTTTCCGTGGGCTTGGTATACTTCTCTTGTATATCATAGGCCTGGTATTCAGGAGTATGTGTAAAACCAAGCAATGTAATGAGTGAGCAGACTTTTTCCTTACAAAGGTTCGTTAAAAAAATTGAGATTAGAAGAAGTGAGGCCTTAGAACTTTTTACACAAGCTTCATACTGCAACATAACTGGACATGTTTATATCTTAGGGAAACATTACAATGAAAGCTTTTCTAAAGGGTATTTAACACTAAACACAATCCATTTTTCCCTCTAAGATTAAGATTGAAACAACCATACCCATGGAGTGATAAAACGAAAAACCCTGGTATACATCATAGCTGATTGGCCAAAGTGGAGCTGTTGTTTATAGCAACTAATCAATTTAAATTTTTCATCTGAAACACAACCCGATTAGCAGCTATAATCAACTTCTCCAAAGTTATAAATATATCCATTTCTAGCATTTAGGAGAAATTGTTACTTGTCAGTGGGCTTCCATTTTTAGATAAACATTTGTACTGCTTTGTAAGTCACTGACCTGGAGTGTCTGCTGATCGGGTGTTATTTACTTGGCTTACTTACACCTCGTCAGTGACTCTAAAGTGAAATTTGCTACAGCATAGAGCCAGACAAATAGCATTTTGGTCAGCACAACTTTCTTACGGTTTTTTAATGCCATCTTTGTATTGGAGTGCTGGTTAAGTTATCTGGTAGAGAACACTGGCTGTGTTGTTTAGTAAAAACTTTTTGTTCAGAAGTTAGCACAATGCCCCAAAATAACCCCTTTTGGGCTCTGATGAGAATGATAATGGTACATTTCCAGTTTGATTAGAGTGTAAGCATTCCAATACATGAGCAGCATCTGTTTGCAGTTTTATGCAACATGTAAATGCAGGCTAAAAAAAAGTATCTATTGTAAGTTTTTTTTTTGTCTTTATTTTTTATTTTTTGTTGTATTTACGTACAATTACATCCATTTACATGCATTTTTTTAATAAACTGACCAAAGTGCATGTACTTCTTTGTATGCTGTTGTAGGTATTGTTACATGTAGAAGCATGGAGTGCCATATGAACGGCACCATTTCTTACCATTACATTGCGCACTTCTACATACTCCATGGGTGAGTGAGGTCAGGAGCCTTTCTGTACAAAATACATCACCTAGCTTTCAGGAAGATCTATCTAGTTTGTTCTTTTTACCATATAAGAGTAGTCAATAGGAAAACCAACAAGAGTGGAGATTAAGGTAACAAAAGAAAAAACATGATCGCAACAATAAATTTACAACTGTAAGCTTAATGTACATAGGAGAATCAAAGCAATATATTCAAAAGCAGTTCCATTACAGAAAAAATAGATTTCTCCTTATTTCGTGCCCTGGTGACAATGATCACCTTGGCAGTGACAAATATTTTTTATACAATCCATCTTGTCAAATTTTAATTCCTATGTGGCCAATTCATTGTCCAAGCACCTAAAAAAAAAAAATGATAGTTGATGATATCCAATTTTTTTTTCTTTTCACATGTATATAAACTCAACCTGCAAATCTCCCCCTAACATATTCCTAACTGTTAACAACACTCATTCGTCCATCCCCCTCAGGCATGTTGTCTTGGTGTCATCTCATTTACCCCCCATATTCAGAACATTTCCAGGTCCTGTCACTTTCATCTATGCAACATCGCCAAAATCCACCCCTACCTGTCCCCAGAGACCACCAAACTCCCTGTACATGCTCTTATCTCTCGTCTGGACTACTGTAACCTCCTCCTCTCTGGTATTCCACTAACCCGACTCTCTCCTCTACAATCTATCATGAATGCTGCAGCCAGACTCATCCATCCTTCCCACCGCTCCTCTTCCGCTGCATCTCTTTGCAGATCTCTACACTGGCTTCCATTTCACCTTAGAATCAAATTCAAGCTCCTGTGCTTTGCCTTCAAATCCCTTCACAGTTCTTGTCCCACTTACTTTCTGACCTGGTACAAAAATACTCCCAGAGCAGCTCTCTTCGCTCCTCCAATGACCTACTAATGACTTCCTCACTAATAACCTCATCACACGCATGGTTCCCAAGACTTCTAGAGCTGCCCCGACTCTCTGGAATAGTCTTCTCTGTCCTATTTGGCTTGCTACTTTCTGCTCATAAAATAGCACTCAAAACACACTTTTTCAGACTTCCCATCACTCCAAATCTCCCCTCCTATTGTGTGAGACCTCCCCCCACCTTCTAGATTGTAAGCTCCTCTGGGCAGGGTCCTCTTCTCCTGTGTCACTGTCTGTAACTGTCTGTCATTTGCTACCCCTATTTAATGTACAGCGCTGCGTAATATGTTATTCCTACATAAATCCTATTTATTATTAATAATAATACTACATATATATTATAAAATGTTTTCTCTAATTTTGATTACACCTGCAAAAAACAAGATAATGTAGACTAACAAATGTCTTGATGTGTAATAATAGAGTTTTACTACATTCACCTAGGTGAAAGATCCGGAGTCCCAGGTAACCTGTTATGTTCTATAAACTTACAGAGAGCAGTAAAGTCTCAATTTACAATAATAGCTCCTGAAACTATTACTTCTTCAGTTGTAAATTTTAATAGTAGTTATCGTGTATGAAGCACACTGCACTTTAGGTTTAGTGGTCATTTAAATCAGCAGATTTCCTTCAGTAACTGAGCACACCAGTTTTTCCAAGAAAGCAAATCTGCCTGCTGTCCTGGAATGACCCTGAGCTGCTCTTGGCTTTACAAGCTTGTGTTCAGTGCTCTACCTTTACATGAGAACTATCCAGGCTGCTCTGTTACATTAAAGATTTGGTTTGATTTCATGTAAATTGATAAGGATGGACCAATCCTCAACAAGTCTGTAGTCATACAGCAACAGGACTATTTAGGAAGGACCGGAATATATGGACTGCCAAATGCTGGTTGGGTTGAGAGGTGATTGGCCTGGCACAATCATTTCTTTTTTTTTTTTTTTTAACACTGAGGGCCATATTATATTGCTTTGCGATGACATACATTTTATGACTTGTAATGTCATACTAATGCACCTTGCTGACAGACTTACACTGCAGCACAACACTACACACATAAACATGTACTGCAGGAAATGGAAATGTCTTATTGGTGTTTTAGGCATGTTAATGCACCACAGTGGTGGGAATGGACCCTTAAATAATATTTCATTGTGCCAGAAGCAGCACTTCATAAAAAAACACCTCTCTTTCAAGTCAGTCACATGCTTAAATAGTAAAGCAAGGATACTTATGGCAGTTCCAGATAAATCCCCTTCTAAAATAACTTGTCAAGAGTAGATTCAGTCATAAACATAAACATCTAATACTATTCCCCCCCGCCATAACAGTGTGTCGGATGGTTTCCCGTTAATGTACACCTTATCATGAGAATAAATAAACGGGTTGCCACCTGGCTCCAGTACTTGGCTCACTGAAGTATGGAATCAGTATAAAGCAGAAATACCTTTATAATAAATTTTATGATATCTAATAGTTTTCAGAGTGTCAGTAATTGCATCCTATAGGGAAGGGTTAAATGCCACCAGTTTGTGGCCCTTTGGAGATATTTCTCTTTACTTGCAGACTTAAATATGCAACAGGAAAGAAAAGAAAATCTCTACAAAGTAAGGTATTCATGACAATGGTCACCATGGCTAAAAAGGTAATCATCCTTTCTTTTAATTCTTATGTGAAGTAAGGTTGTCTACTCTAAAATTTGCCTTCCTGGTTACTTGTAATTTTCATGGTGCAAGGGGCTGCTAATCCGGCACTGTAGCTATTTTCCTTTCTGTCTCCATGCACTCTCTGCTGCAGTCCATTTTTTTTGTTTTATTGTTTTTGTAGAAGGCCCTGTTATTGGACAGCCATTACTTACATAAAGATGGACCCCTCCTGCAAATAGAGAAAACTTGGGACTGGATCACAACTCTTGGTGAATGAAAAGAGAAATTTTCTATTGCTGCCAGAGATGAATGGGAAGTGTTCTTCATTTAGAAACTTCATCCACTATATTTTGTATGTTTTAACCACAGTAGGGCACTCCCTGTTTCACAGACCTATACTATATCTATGTCACTCTACATGCCTCCTTGTGTGGGAGGAATGTTTGCTGAGAATTGTTCCCATGTGTACATGCAGATATTACAAATCTCCTTTGACATAGTACAATATGCCAGTCAGCAGCACGCTGGCAGGCAGAACAAGCAGCATGTGCGGGACAAATGTTACTGCATAGTAGGGCCTCACAGCCATTCCAACCACAAAGTACATTCCAGCATCCCAAGGAAATCTCCGCAGCTGTGACAAACTATGCACAGAAGTCATCCCGGAGCACAAGGGCTGCACAGTGTGGAGTTGGTCCCCTGAGAGACTTCATTGTTGTTATGCATGTGTGAGTTTAATATACTTACATAACTGTATGCACTTTTTCCATTGGCCTTCAGCAGTTACAGACTTGCCATAGTCAAACGTTATTCAAAACTTTGTAACTGAGATACTCAACCAGCATGTAACTTCACATTGAATCTATTAGGAAGAGGTGACAGTTTGAATAGTTAGAAAATGCACTGGAGGACTCTGACACTTATCTAATACTATGGTGTCATAGATCTTATGAACACAGTTAGGTCATGCCTAGATATAGTGTTATGAATGTTCTTAGAAATAATTGTCAGTTTTTTATCTGTTTCATTCTAGGACAGACAGCCCTGGATTCATAAATATTTCACTTCATTATCTTTAGGTGGAATCTAAGTTCCTGAAATTGACTTAATGTCTGCATTTTGTGTTCTTTGTATAGCTGAGATTGACAAAAACAATTTATAAAGTAAGAATATGTCACTTAGGAGGTAAGAACTATTTGTCAAACTGGAAGAGAGTCACACCAATTCATGTTCATTTACCACACATCAGATACCTCATTGCGTGCATGATAGAATAAACCTAAAATTAATGTCATCATCAGATAATAAAGATGCAGTGTGATGGAATTTTATTTAAGTTTTCCATTGTTCTCTGATCATTGCAACACCACATAATAACTAGAAGGCACCAAAGTCTTTAAGTTTAAATAGTAAAAAACAGGATCCTATATATATATATATATATATATATATATATATATATATATATATATATACCCTGTTTCCCCTATATTAAAGGCACTGTCTTATATTTTTTGAAATGCCAAAATATGCCCTAGGTCTTATTTTCAGGGGGATGACTTATTTTTCCATGAATAAGACTACAGTACACATTTATTGTTGAAAATCACTCATGTGACATTCATTGTCCCCTTCTGATCACTCATGTGCCATTGATTGTCTCCTTCTGATCATTGACTCACTTTTTTTTGGCTTCTACAGCCGGCCGGGTAACAGACTCTGTTAGGGCAGGGATCAGCAGCTTGCTTGTCCTTTGAAGTTATTTTCAGTTTCACTCTGCACTGCAGCCAGCATCGAGGAGTCACACAGTGGCACACAGTATCAGGTATCGGAGGATGTCTTATTTGCGGGGGGTGCTTTATTTTAATTGTTTGAGCAAAAATCGGGGGGGGGTGGCTTATTTGATGGGGATATATATATATATATATATATATATATATATATATATATATATATATAGTCCAGTATTCCCTGGACATTGAATGCCTATTTATACCCATTGGTGTACGTAAGCATGCATAGGAAATAATTCTAACATAACACATGGTGGCTCAGAGGTAAGTGCTTAAACCTTTGCAGCACTAGGTCGCAGGTTTGAATCTCAGCCAGGACACTGCAGGTTCTCCTCATATCTGCATGGGTTTCCTCCAGGTACTCCAGTTTCCTCTCATACCCCAAAAACATGCAGTTAGATTAAATGGCTCCCCTCAAAATTGACCGTAGACTGTATTAAAGACATATGATTGAGGTAGACAGTTAGTGACATGACTATGTACTTTGTACAGCACTGCATATTAGTACAGCACTGCATATTATTATGGTACTGTATATTAATATTACTATATTATGCATACAGCTTTACATACATGATGTATGTTGTAGAGATTAGTTACACACAAATGCAGCATTGTGCAATCACACAAGATTACTTACTGTGTTTTGATTAGTCTGTTTATTTGACTCAGCAACCAATTGCTACACATACAGATAATTGATAATAATTATAACAGTGTAATCAAGCTACAAAAATCCCCCTTACAAACTCTAGTCTTTAAGATGCCTTTAGTAAACTAAACAAACTACAATTGCTGGTGGCTGAGGGGGATTCTTTGTGTTCATTGTGCCCATTTATACTTAGGACCTGGTCACAGACACATCACCCTATGACAGCTGGATCATCTCTACCCAACTTTGGTCTGCAGAGAGTTTTTGATGTATATCTGTAAGAAATTGCTTTTTTTTTTCCAATTGGTCTTTCTAAACAACCGTACTCACCTACTTGTGTGTTGACGTCCATATGTTTTACCATTACAATCCAGCATAGCTGATTCTATTACAACAGTCTGTTTTGTCAGCCATAGACAATGTCCTTAGAATACTTGTCTAGGTTCTATAGAGTCTGTTCCTAATTGAAACCAAACAGGTGAAACATCTTTCCAGAAATGAGCGTACACTGGAAGCAGTCAGCATAGAAATACTTCACATATACTAGAGCCATTCCAGATTGTATCAATCTATTCTCCACCTGCAGGGAATCATTGCAGATTAGACCTTACAACCATTACTTGCTTTCATGGTTTCATGTTTCTGCCTAAATGATGTACATACGCCCTCCAGGACATTATCCAAATTCTAACTAGGACCTTTGAAGATTATTGTTTGTACATCCGCCTGTACAGCCTGGCTCGAGTGTATTGTGTCATGTGGACTGTGCCCTGTTCTTTATTAATATCAGAAGCAGTCATAGCTGAATTGTCACAGAAATGACCGCCATTCTTATACCGATTTCGAGCATATAAAGCATGCCCCGCTGTTTCTGATGTGTAGGATGTTTTCCTCTAAATTACTTTCTTCTCAGTCATGTTCAGCTTAAGGCAAAAGCTGCCAAACCAATAAACCTAAAATCATGTCTTACTTGTCCAAACCCACAGAAAGTCTCAGAGCAGGATGCTGGAGGCTTGACACGTCTTGTGCTGCTTCCAGATGACTAAGGCCTGTAGCCCCAGGAGAAGGCACAGGAAGTTGTTGATTGTCCTGCACTCTGTCACATCCAGACTGAAGAGTTTACATTTGCTGATCTTCTCGGGCATCATATACTAAAAAATACTGGAATATATCAATAAATCTAAGAATCAGCCTGCTGTAACAATAACTTCTCGACAGAGACATGTTGAGTGCATGTTACTGTACAATTTTCTAGAACAAGCGCTGCCTTGTGGAGTTACGATTATAGGATCAATTTAATTTGTCATTTAGCTCCTAAGGGGTCCATATAATCCTGCTTGCTTTAAAAGAACTGTATACAGTATTTTGTACAAATTATTGAGGGCAAAAATAACAGAAGTCTCCCAAGGGATTTAATATTGTAGTGCAATATGATGTTGCATTTAAGCCAACTAGTTATTTATTACTGATTGTTACTATTACTATATTATTATTATTATTGCTTGTCTTACATTTACTGCAGACTACAAAAACCAAATGCAGCTCCACTACTTGCATTTGAAATACAATTGATATGTTTAATGAATACATAACTAATCATACTTTTGTTTTAAATATAAGTATATATATATAGTAAATATGCAAGGACACCAGTTAGCCGTGTGCATTTGAAAAAAAAAACTAAATCCAATCTCCAAAAGCCTATCAGAAAAAAAAAACTGTCCCCTGCTATCTTCTTCCATCTCACCCAGTCATAACACCATATATTATTGAAAGTTCCTTACCTTGTATTGCTTGAAATATCTAAATCCACTTCCAGGTCCAATGACAGCACTGTTTCCTCCGCTAGTCTTTTAGGTTTTCATGGAACATTTGATAAAATAGAATCTGTTTTACAGAAAAACCTTCATCCAAGTGCTACTTTTGACAGTTTGGCAAAACATGTTCCCCTGTAGAAAAAAAATCATACCTGCTTGTGAGTGTAAAAATAAGACTTGTGATTCTATAAAACTATCTGTACCCATGTAATTGCCAATTTTCTGATGCCTCTGTACTCACACTACCCCTACTCAGAGACTACTAAAGTACTTGTGACTCCCCATCCTTTGGGTTATCCCTTTTATTGTTTGGTATCAGTTTTGGTTGTAAAAATATGTGTAGTACCAAAAATACCCCAAATATTCCCAAAATAATCACACACCTAATTGCCTGCTCATTTACTAAGACAACCATCCACAATAGTAAAAATTCATATCAATTCTTTACACTATAAGCATTGTGTGAATATTTAAATGTGGTACTGCTGGTCCTATTTTCCTTCTTTTCTTTCTTGGAAGTTGACAGAATAACAGTATTTATAAAGTAATGTACAGATAAGCATTATTCTCATGCCTACCCCTAGTTGTAAATGGCGCTACCTATTTTG
Organism: Pyxicephalus adspersus; assembly: GCF_032062135.1. Taxonomy (NCBI): domain Eukaryota; kingdom Metazoa; phylum Chordata; class Amphibia; order Anura; family Pyxicephalidae; genus Pyxicephalus; species Pyxicephalus adspersus. Next base: position 45,761,292 of record NC_092858.1, on the reverse strand, counting down.
GATATGCCATTAAGAATATACACTTACCAGCGCTTCCAGAGTCCCTGACTACCAAATCTACCTATAGTTTCATATGCAAAATAGGAAATGTGTCTGCTTTTACGCCTGGTGCATCTTTAAGTATTTTGCTGTTTGGAGATTTGGACTTTGGTGTTCATGCTTTACAAACATTAGTTGATTTTATAGTTTTATGTTTATAGCCTAAATGATGTATATACCCCTCAAGGACATTATCCAAATTCTAACTAGGACCTTTGAAGATTATTCTTTGTACATCTGCCCCACTGAATATGCCCTCATCTATCCAACCCCCAGAGAACAGAAATTGGCTTCTAAGTGCTAAATTGTGAAAGTCAGAGGTGACATAGCTTGTGCCTTATACCCTTATAAATGTGAATCATGTAAACGTTATAAATCAGGCAAATTTATGCTTTTTCTATTTGTTACTTTTCCTATCTGTCAATATATACAGAAATAGATCCTGGATACATTGACTGGGCAATGAAGCACTACAAAGCATTTTTCATAACAATCAGTTAACAACTTCTTATTTAAATTGACTGCAATCAGCTACTTTGGATGTCCAAGTCCATGGTCCATTGACTACAGAAAGGCTTAAAAATAAAAATGAACTTAGTCCATCACTGTACAGAACTCCAGAAAAATATTTCTTATTTGTTAAAAGTGCCACCACACTGTGTCTCTACAGCAGAAATAAATGCAAAGAACAAAAAGTTACCAGGATGTAAAAGTTTTTGGCAGAAGAGACATGAAACATCTTTTTTGCCCAAAAAAAATCCCACCTTTTTCCTGGCTCCTTGTTCTTTTTTACATTGTACAATGCATTTGCCATACACATGCAGGAGTTACATCATCCATAGCCACCCAATGGTCAAAGAAAACCATGAGGGACCCAGAAGATGAAGATGGTGGATTTTGGTGATGACGCATTACCAGAATCCTGGACCTGTCATCACTGGATTCACTAGGAAAAAGGTGGAAGTGTGTGATAGTTGGAAAGTATGCTGTGCATACCTGCCGTTCATGGCATGAACTCACCCACACCAACAAGTTAATTTCCACTTAAAGTGTAAGACTTGGAGAGAGACTGCTGTCAATGCAAGCTGTCTTCTCTAAGAAACAACCATAGCAGTGACCTCTCTACCTTTGATTACATCAGTTTCTTAAGAACACACAGCATCATTTCCTAGCCCGGTAGTCTTTCCTAATGCTTCTTTCACACAGACAAGATTTGTACAGAAACATAGGGTGCCTGGCATTGGTTTTTATGTTTGCAAATAGTTTTTTCTAAAATAAATGTATTTTTTTGCATATCTATTTATTTGAAAGTGCTGACATTTTTATTCACATGCTAGCTTTTATATATATGTGATTTATTTTATGGAACAGAATACTTTTTTTACTATTTGTTTCATTAAAACTCTTTAGTCCTGGAGCTGGAGAAAAACATGTTTGTAAAGTCCACACCTATGTAATGCTTTCATGGTTTCTACCTTTAAACCGTGACTAATGACAATTTTATGCACACGTGTTCTTTCTACTGTCTGACTTGTGATAATACAAGGCTGCTATTTTAATCCACTTGTCAACACTGAGGTTTATTTTGAGTGCATTGTCTTAAATAGTTTTGGACTTTGTGCTTCCAATTCAGTTTCAGGACCATAAAACAGCAATGAATTGCTTTTTGCACTCAGCTATAAAACTTGTCTGTAATGTCTGGCTTCTGCATTCTGAAATGCTTTACTTTCTAGTAGCTGAGAAGGAGAAACATAAATAGTCGGTGTTTACTATGTCACACTATATGTAGTTCAATGGGGTGAATATCAGTAGGTTAGGTATTAGTCCATACCTTTCCTCACCCGTTAAATAACATTCAAAGTGTTTGTTAGGCGTCAGCCCAGGGAGATGTGGTGTAGGACTAATATAATAATATTATGATACAAATATACAAGTAAAATACATAGCCTCCATTCATATAGCATATTATTACTGAAAAGGGTATAGGCAAATAGTGGCAACCAAATCATCACATTATAGACTTTTCCATGGATTCTTATGTGCCAGTACTCACTAGAACCTAAACAACACAGACTTCAGTGTTAGGTGACATGCTCATAAAAGTGCTTAAATGCTTCCTCTGAAAATAATGGAAGTGTTTATGAGCAATTATGGGCATTTGTGAGCATCAATGAGTTCCTAAGGGGAGTTAGAGGCATTTCTCGCTCCTCTAAAACAAGGTGAACTGACCTGGTATATAAACACCTCGATACATGCATGGCATTACATGTACTTTTCTGGATGTCAGACTTTATAGACATTTTTTCCTGATCTGCCCAATAAAAAGGCTAAATCCTGGGATCATCATTTCATTTTTAGTACACCTTTAGATTCCTAATTAAAAATCTAAACCTGGCTGCTGTCCAGTTCTTTAGTCCTGTGTGCACTGCAGATGACAAAATTATCTTTCGGAGGCAATTGCGGTTTGCTCCCAGAGCTGTTTGGAAGGCACATGATTTGTGAATAATTCAGTATTGCATGCTGCAGACTAGTTAAGCACTTAGTTCAATGGCTACTATTTCCAATGAATGCAAAAATAAATCCTTTCTTTATTTGTTAATTATATAACACAAATTTGAGTAAACCTCCAAGCTCCAGGTCTGACTAAATAAATAATACCCAGCGGCTGTGGAAGCAAATGCTGAAACTCTCAGAAGCCGCCTGATTAGGGGAAGTGGAAAATGACAGAAACCACAGAGGCGTCATAATAGCAATGAAGCACAAAATGCTCGCACGTCACCAATAGGCTGCTGGAGGAGGGGGTTATGAGGACCTGCAACAGTGGTTTACATGAGTTACTAAATTAAGTTATTCCAAATAACATTAAACAAACTCAGCCTCCGCCATCAAGAACAGACAGGAACTTTATAACCATGAGATGAAGCAACAACTATAAAAAGAAAGAGATAAGAGTTTTATGATTAACGGTGCTTTAGGCAAAGTTATCACTATACCTTTTCTCATTTGCCAATCTTGGAGAATTGCATGTCAGCATAATCTAGGACAGGATCATTAGGTAGAGAAAAGAATGCGAGAAAAAAAGAATGCTGTCAATAAAACATTGTTAGGTGCAATTTTCTTTATTACATTTTTTGGCTGGATACACTTTAACATAAATCTCATAAAGCAAATTAAAATGGAAGTTTATTAAATTTTCATCTAATGGGATCAAAGATTGTCTCAGAAAATCTAAACGTTTTATAAAACCATTTGTTTCTTTGGTTCACTTGAAATTATATGCTAAAGTATGGTAAACTGTGGAACTGTAATCTCCTCCTAAAATTAGAGTTCTATCTCCAGTAACACTGAGGGGAACTTCGATATATGCAGATAGAATGCTCAGCTTCTCCTGAAAACATTTCACTTGCAATTGCAAAACCCTGCTAGGCTATGCTCTTGTTTCCTTATCATTAGGATTTGTTCCCATAGATGGTTTTGCAGCGGTTAAAGTCTATGCCAACCCTCGTTCCACATCTACCCCAAGCTGCTTATCACTGAAACAAATAAGAATGCTTTAAAGATAAGCAGTAGCAGGTGAGCAGGTGAACAGATGTTCATGGTGGATCCCTCATTCTCAGACACTTTGGGCTTTTTAGTCTGCTGTCTGGACAAGTCAATCCAATTGGAGATGGCTGTCTTTAAATGTGGTTGTGAAGTGGCAACCACACAATTTCATGATGCATGAGAGCATGTCTGCTCTATGGATGCCCACTGCCTATGACTACTTATTTGCCTGTAAAATGGATATACAGAATATAAACCAGGAAAAAAATTGTCCATGCAACAATAAAGAACATATTATTAATTAAAAAGTTAAGACTCTATGTTCAGATGAAGGTTTAGTTCCAAGTAGTCACTCCATAGGGCCTATTTATACTTTTTTGTACATTAACACGATATAGAATGTTTTCTGTGCATTACTATGCATGTTGAGTTAAGGTTGCCTGTCCAGTTGTAATGGGCCTGTCTGCTTGTTAATATCAATGATATTCTGTTTTCCTGTACACCAATTGTATTCTTTACAAAATAAATACAGCCCATTTAGATATATTTGCTAGACAGATTTTTTTTGCTAAATAAACCCACTTTTGCCACAAGTACCAGTCTGAGTTGGCGGACCTGTGACCACATCCTGAAAGTCTCCCCCATCATTTCCTTGACCTTGGTTTAAAAGCAAATATGTGCAAAAATATCAGGTCATAAAGACCTGTTTTGTGTTACTTTACTTGCGTCTCACAATTGGAAATCATTCTGCCTAAAAGTTGATGATGATAAAGAAAAAGTGTGAGATAAATAAGTGCATACATAGTAAGCAAAAGTAAAGCTTGGGTGCATGACGATCAATATCTTCCTGTTTACTGATTGGCTCATTCATTAACCGTTAATAATGATGAAGAATGAAAAAATAACATATTCCCTGACCTGTAATAATTTTATCATTATCCAGCCCAAATTACATAACTTCAATGTAAATCATGAAATAAAGAGGGCAAGGAACATTTGTCTAATTAATCTTTGTTTACTTGTCATTTTTGTTAGGTAAGTATCCATCTTATAGGCAAAAAGAAAAAAACAAACAGGGAAAGCAAAAATAGTAAAAATAAATAATTTTAACTTGGCCCCATTCTCTATCCCTCTTCAATGCCAATACCACAGAATGCCAAGTAGCTGTATGGTTTGGTGAACAAACGATAATTCTGTTCTGCACAGTGCATTAACATCCCACAGTTGGGTCTTAGACAGTATTAGGTTGTCCTTAGACCAAAGGGAATAACCAGGGGGCTGGCAGACAGTGGATGTAGTTTCTTACACCCTGTGCCATCCTGGCCACTGAACATACAGATGTGCAAATGCCATCTGTGTTAGCTTAGGGTATACATACTTTGACATCTTTTTTCTTCAATGATGTCTGCATCTAAGGCCCATAGCATAATTTATCTGCATCATCGGATGACTAACATGGAAATGAGTACATTTTTGTGGACTCAGATTACCACCCGACATTTTAGATATGATTTAGAATAGAAAAACCTTTCACATACTAACACATAGCTGATGATTCCTATCTGAAAGGAATGCGATACTTTTAGGTACTGTCCCAAATTAGTTTTGAATTATAACAATGGGTTTTCATAAAGTTTGATTCCTAAACTAAAAGTCATTATTAATTTGGAACAAAATATCTTAACTGGCATCTGATGACTGCAAGTTCCTCTTTCCTCTGAAATAACAAAACTATATTTTATGTCAGTTATGTTATGCAAAATGTCATTGTGTCTCTCTGTGTCTCATTAGAGATATTTCTTTTCAAGCCCTGTCCCTTCGGGAAAGAGTAAGAGAAAATCTTCCAAAATGTAGGGAAATGCCCTCTTAGACAGATGTCATCAGAATAGGTGTGTCCATTGGATGATTTCTGCATTATTCTTGTTAACACAAAATATTGAATTTTCCAAACTTTCCATATTTGTAACATTTGTAATCAGGTCAATTACAGATGGTGTATCTCCCTACTGGGGACACAGACAGCAATAAAAACCCAGAATGTGTTCTAATACCACTCCAAAACACAATATAGTTAACACAATAGGAAGCATCAGTATTATCCATATCTTCCACTGAATCAAGGTTTTATAATGTATGTCTTCAGGGTTCTGTTGGTACCTATGCTAAACTGAACTGTTAAGTGGGTAACCTGAAAAAGTTTTTTTAGTGCATTTTGCTACCATGCCTTTTATTACTTTAGGATAACTAGATTGCCTATCACTGACAAAGTTGTCACATGACAGGATCTGGTAATATTGTTTATTACATTATAATTACACATATCTTATAGGTAAGAAATTCTTGCAAAACAACATTTGAATAGTTCAGTGTTTCTCAACCAGGATTCCTCCAGATGTTGCTAGGGGTTCCTTGAGTGATGCAAACTTTGTGCCACCAAAGTCAGTTTAACTGACAACAATTATCTTTTTGTCTGTCATTTGTAAGGGTGTCAATTATCCCACTGGTCAACATAATAGGCATTCTTCCTATTGAACGCCAGGTGAATGTAATGCAAGCTTTGGATTTAGTAATTACACAGCTCAACGAAAAAAAAATGTTTGTTCATTTGCCAAATATTTTTCAATATATTTAGTGTATTTTAGGTCTGCTGAATCCAGAAATTACATCAGTTTCACTGAATTGGCTCTAGTTCTTGTGATACAGGAACCGAAATAGACAAACAACAAATGTTAACACAGCATATTTTGTTTAAATTACCTCAATGTATTTTGCTACATTTGTGGTGAATATTCCCAGAAAAAAACAGAGAAGAAACATTACAGAATTCGTGAAACAAGCATATCCTGCATAGTTTGGTATTAAATTGGGGGACCAAGATAAGTATTGGGCTCCCCATATTGTATGCAAAATTTGTGTAGAGTGTCTACGTTAGTGGAAAAATGGAAAACTGAAAAACTTGAAATTTGGTGTACCTATGGTATGGTGAAAGCCCAAAAATCATCATAATGATTGTTATTTTTGTTCTGTGAATGTAAAAGGTTTCAGTCATTACAAGAAAAACAAGTGGGAGTATCCTGATTTGGAATCAGCAAGTATGGTGCATGGTGCTGATGTTCCCATACCAGTGTTCAGTACACTCGCTGATATTCCTGTATCCGACATGGAGGATATACAGGGTTTGGAGTGTAATCCAAGAGTTAGCAGTGGAAGTGAATATGAAGGACGTGTTTTATCAAACCAGCAGTTCTCCCAAGAAGAGCTCAATGATTTATTACGTGACATGTTTCATATGCTTGTGGAATAGTAGAGCAAAGCAGGATCACCGGAAAAAAAAGTGACATGGCCTCCAAAGTGAAACATGAAAAAGGTGCAGTGAACAAAGAGCCAATTAAAGAGCCAATGGTTGACAAAGAAAAAATCATTCTCCCTCCACTACACAAGTTGGGATTATTGGAGCAATTTGTTAGAGCTCTGAACAAGGATGGTGATTGCTTCAAATACATTTGTAGATTCTTCCTTGGATTGAGTACTGAAAAATTTAAAGCAGGAATCTTTGATGGACCCCAGATTTGGAAACTGATAAATGATTCAAAGTTACATGACTGATACTGAAGCTTCTGCCTGGCATAGCTATGTCATGGTTGTCAATAACTTCCTGGGTAACCATAAAGCACAAAATTATGAAGAACTGGTACAAAACTTGCTCGTAAACTTTAAAAATTTGGGTGCTACTATGAGCATTAAGATACACCATCTCCATAGCCATTTGCAAAAATTTCGAGAAAACCTTGGCGATTTCAGTGAGGAACAAGGGGAGAGGTTCCATCAAGATATAAAGGTCATGGAAGAAAGGTATCAGGGCTGATGGGATAGACACATGTTGGCAGACTACTGCTGGAGCCTTTAACGTGATTGTCCTAATCATGAGCATAAAAAGCATTTTTTTACAAGTTATCCCACAATGACAGGATGATTTCCACGGCTGCACAGCCGTGGGAATCCTCCTATCAGTGTGGGATCCCCGGGCACTAGAGGTTAAATGGGTACAAGTTTCCCCATTCATCACCTCAAGTGCTCTGTGATTGTCTGTGGAAAGGTAAACCCTGATAATAGCTCAAGCGTTATAAGGACTTTTCTTTCCCCAGCCAATCACAGAGCACTAGAGGTGAATGAATGGGGAGACTTGTCCCCATTTAGCCTCTAGTGCCCCGGGGATCTTCTCAAATGCCTCCGCGGGCGCATTCATTGAGAACAGTATGCAATCTGGTTAATTAACCTCTAGTGCCGGGGATCTTCTCAATAAATGCGGCCACAGTCGCATTAATTGAGAACAGTGTGTGATCTGCGGCAATAGAAGTTAAATGGGGACAAGTCTACCCATTTAAAACCTCTAGTGCTCTCTGATTGGCTGAGGAAAGCTTTCCTCAGCCAATCAGGGAGCACTATCCCTATTCCTCGAATAGAGAAACTCTATCCAAGAACACATACAACTAGTAAAGGGCTTCAAGAGCATCAAAATTCGGCATTCGATCACCCGAACAATATCCCCCTATTCGATCGAATAGCTGTCGAACAGAATAGTGAGATATTTGACCAACGCTAATCATTATTTCAAAAACTAGAGGCAATCTAGCAAAACCAATATCATATTTGGAAACTGTGCATCAAACATAACCTATTAAATGACTTTAATCTGTTTGGCAAGAAAATGTTTGTTGACCAGTGTTATAGCAGGGGTTCCTTGGGACCCAAAAGTTAAAATCAAGGGGTTGCGCCATGTTAAAAAGGTGAGAATGGCTAGAATAGATTATAATGAAAAGGGGACTTTATTGTAGATCCCCAACTGCAATGCAGTTATAGTCAGCCTGCATATCTGACTAATGACCTGTAGTCCTCTATAGGAATAGTCAGCAGGCTTCCTCCATTAGTGCATTCTAGAATTAGTTTTTCCCCTATATGAAATATGATAAGATCAAAAACATGGTGACACATTCCCAATCTCGCGGGGAGAAAGTTCAAGACTAACCATAGGAAGTATTTTCTTACCAAAAGAATAGTTATATTTATATTATATTATTATATTATATTTATATTATATTATTAGTTATATTATAAGTAAGTGGAGAACTTGATCTTTTTCTGTCGTCACTCTTGTGACGTCACACATATTCCTAAAATAATCACATGACACAAACGGTAGAATTTGTACAAAAGGGCGCCATCATTCAGCTCTGACAATAGTGCTCAGTCTTTGACTTATGGAAGTGATGAGTTGGCACCTTCCCCACAACACAACTAATGCCAAAAAATTAATGTCTGTAATATGTTTAGAGTTTACATTGACAACATGACAAACGAACAAAGATTTGGAGGCTTTTCTGTGCTTTAATATGTATTATTCTAGAAATACTTTACCATCTTTGCTGAGTCAGCTACATTGTTGGTAAAACACATGAGACAATTTTGCACGTTTGGAGACATCCCAGGACCTCACTGTTCAGCTAAGTGAGTTACATGCTGCTGTGGAATGATGAGAACAAAGTGAGACCTACTTTCATGTCATTTTACTAGGGAGAACACAGACTAAATCTGGCATCAATTACGGCTTCTTTGTGTTACTGCATTATCATAAAGAAAATGAGAAAAACATATTTACTGCACAACATTGAGATGTTCAATACTACATCCTCCTAGATGCCAATAGCACAGTTTCTGGGAAAAGAAGAATTGCCGTAATTATAAACACTAAGGAATTGTTGGGTAACTTGACAACGCCACATTCACTTATGATAGGGTGATGTGCGTTCATATAAACTGCAGTATTCAATGGTGATGTGTGGATACAGTGGCAAAAGAAGGAAAGGTATTAAACAGAAGGAGTTCCCCAGACGCCATACATTGAGGTCGTAATATTACATATAGAGTTTACACACTCTACCCTCCTCTGTCTTGGGCTGCTGTTTTTTTTTTAATTCTTAGGTGGATACTAGGAATTTTAATATAAATTGAAATTTGGTATCATGATTCCGTAATCCCGGCATATGATACAAAAACCTTTTAAGTCCATCAAGTTCAACCTCTAGGGAAGTGTGTTCTGTAAACGATTGATTTCTTCAAACATAACCAAAAGCAAAACTAGCTGATTATGTGAATAGTAGACCAGAGCTTCCATCTCATCGATTAATTATTTTTATTATTAAGGATTTTTATCGTATAAAATAAGGTACAATAGACAAAAATATACCATATTCCATAGCTTTTACGTTGGTTCCTGGGTGTGATTGCATCTGGGAACATTATTTTTAAGGAGTTCATATGACCTCCTCTTCATAATCTATGGTATTCTTTTACAATACTACACATACTAGTAGATTAATTAGTGTCTGATTAAATGACCATAATAATTCTTTACTTTCAACAGAAGAGATCGATTGCAATATATTTTACTTCTCTATTCATATCTTTGTAAGAAAATCTATTGGACAATTACAACGGGGCGAGTATCTAAATGCCTGCTATGAATCAACAGTTCATTGGCACTAGACACACCATTTTCTGGACCAATGGTTTGCCAAATTAGGGACACTGACCCACAGTCAATATACCTTTGGTCTAATGGAGAAAATTTCCAGTTGAGTATGTATATCATAAATTTAAATTTGCCTGAAAATCTGGATTTGAAAAGAAACCAATAAATGAAACTGCAAAGTAAAATATTAATGTGATAATTGGTGCAGTACAAACGCTTTTGTTATTCTACCACTAAAATATTAAGTAAGATGAAGGGTTTGTGGCTAACATATTTGTTTTGAGTACATATCTAAGGAAGGAAATCTGGGGATAAAAAGAAGTATTCATGTAAAAGTTATTAAACTAGTACTGTTTGCCTGGAGTTTTATTTATTGTCAGTAAAATAATTTCTTGATAAAAAAGCTTTTTTAAAGCAGGAAATTGACATATTTCATTACAGTTTATGTGCTGATTATGATCTGAGTGAAGCATGCATTGGTCTACTTCCTGTACACAGATGTTTATCTACGATAGATCAAAAATATATCAGTATTTGCAGATTAGCTTCATTCTTGCTCAACCCATCAGATCACCACAACATGGAAGGAACATGGAAGGCTAGCCATGCATGCAGATGTGGGAGAGAAGAACCAAGCGTCACTCAGAATATCCGCAGAACCACCTGGTCATGACAAATGCACATGACAAACGTGACTCACTGGGAATCACAACGGTTACATTAATAGGTTACTTATACATAGGCAGTTCATACCAACCAAAGTACAAATAATGAAAATAAAATATTATGTTTAGCCATTACAAATGCAATCTGTTTTACTACAGTTGGAAATAGAAATTCACATAATTCATTTATGTAGTAGTTCAATTGCAGCCAAAACGTTTCTAATTATTTGTTATTGTTATAGATTCTCTGTTTAGTTTTTATTGGTGTGTACCCATTAGGGAGAATCACCTCTCTATTTATACTGGTGACCATTGTCACTGAGTCCAAAAATAGGGGGGAAACACAACATTTTTAGAGTTGTTCCTTAAAACGAGAGCTGAGGGGAAAGTTTCCAATGAAGAATTTTGCTTCAGTACAAAAAAAAAAAAAATAGCCGAGCACCCGGGACGTTGTAATAACGCTAAGCCCGCCTAAAAAGACAAATTCATAAACTCGCTCATCCGGTTTCCGCACTGTACTCCATGCTTGGTGGAGATGTCTTTGAGCTCAAAGATTTTGGATTCTCATTTTTAACCTAATACTTTCTGTCCTCCAGGTCAACATCATGAGAAAAATAGAGAGTGCTCTTTGTTCACATTTAAAGGATATAGCCCCAAAACAGCTAACTAGACTAATTAAACATATCCTGTTAGCCGCTTGGATCACCATTGCTTGTTTTAGGACAGCTATCCACCTTGAGTTTACCAAAATCAAACTTAACTGGTAACAACAAATTGAGCTGTACCCTTAAGAACAACTTCAACAAGTTTTACAATACCTGGGACCTGTGGTTAGTTTACAATCATGTATAATTCGTGCAGGGAACGCCCCTCCTTATAATGGTGTATTCTCGAAATTCCCCCCCCCCCCTTTTTTCTTTTTCTATTTTTTTAATCTTTTCTGTGATTTAGACCAAAAATGACTATAAAGGGGGTGGATGGTTAAATGGTACCTCTACTGGCCTTAATAGTCTCATTCAAATATATTCAGATATGCCAATATACCTCACAATTTCCAGTTCTGTGAATTATACTTTCTTTGTCGATATCTGAAAACTGAATTATTCCCTGCTGTATCTGGACTCTGCAACCTAAGAGGTGTTGAATCCTGTTTGATCATATGTTTTCATAGTACTGATGTCTGGTTTATAGGATAGCACTTTTTTGGTTAAATCTTTTATTAACCCCTTACCCTCTTTTTTATTCCTATGCATATTTTATTGTTTTATTATACTTGAAAAATTCAATAAAAACTTTGAAACAAAAAAAAAAAAAAAAAGAACTTTAGGCTGGAGTTAGGTTTTAAATGTTAAAAATCAAGACTCGCGCTAAAGTATTCATAGGCATTAGATTACAATCTTCTGTTTCTGGGATTTTTATGCCAAAAATACTTATGCTAATGCCAAAAATCCCTAAAAATGCTTAAGTTGCAGCCAATGACAGTCATTAAAAAACATACTGAAGGAAGAAGACTGTTCCTTCTCATTCTTATATTGTCCTAAATAGACATAGCTGGTAACTATTATATTTGGTATAAGGGAACTTAGATAATTGGGAACATATGCATTTAACCTCCTGCTAGTCACTATGAAGTAGCTCTATCTATAACAGGGCAAATAATATATGACTTCCTTGAGGCATGTGTCCATAGTGGTGGAGTTTAAAATCAGGAAAAGATGATTCAAAATTTATTACATAACAGTATGCATGTATAAGCATACACTGATGGATATCTGTGGACAGTTTTATATATACCAATCCCTAATAGACCATTGGAATAGGTAGCCACATCACATGAAACAGCTCAGGTACCAGGGGACACAGCCATAATTCTGATTCATACATTTTTATTTACCCTTTATGTAATCATTTCATCAACAGACATTTATAAATGAATTTTATTTTTTTGGTGTGGGGCATTGGTACATATGGAAGGTGTTTTCATAATGAGCACCATTTCATACATTGCATCCGGTCCCATTTAGCTACACCACTGCAAACAATCATTTTTATAACCAGTGAGGAAGGAAAGATGCACTGTTAAGAAAAACGTTTCTTGTTTATGTTCTTTGTCTGCCTTCCTTTTCAAATAAAAGAGCCGCAAAGTAAAACAAAACATTTGACTCCATCAAATATTTTTGCAGAACAGACCTCTCTTCCTACACAGTGTTTATTCATACTGCTATATGTTTCCCAAAAAGAGTTCATATAACAGCTGCTCCAATTAAACAACAAAAAAAAACTTCATAAGTAAATGAACAATCAGCAACAGCAACTTCCCATTAGCCCCCAAGCTAATGATCTTCTCTGAGCTACTTCATCTGCATGCTGTATTGCAACCATTAAAGTGTCCATCATTCCAAACATCTGTGTAACATCCCCTTATACACACATG
>NC_092858.1:45744284-45747562 GCF_032062135.1 Pyxicephalus adspersus | reverse complement strand
TCAATGCAAGCTCAAAGTGAAACTAGGGAGTGAAAAGCCACATGCAACAGGATAGAGCAATAACCTGCTCTCCTACAAAATCTCTTGACCTTGTTGGTGAGTTCCTGCTGGCAAAAGGATCACTGATGAGGCACAGGCTCTAATATAAATCTATGTATTCATAATACCTCTTCTATTGATATGTTGTCAAACCATTAAAAAAATTATGTTACAAATGACAGTACTACAATGTAGAACAATGAAGTATTCAACCCAACATCTGACTACCCCTTTAAAGTAGACACTGTTAGTGACTAGTTATACTAGCTGTATGTAAACTATACCTATTGCACATTATGTTACTTTACATACCTACACTTACACTTTACCTATACTTGCATAGACCATGTACTAAACCAATAAATTCAACATTATTCTTCCGTAAATACCAGCAAATATTGGCCCTAGAATTATTCCTCTTACTCCAGCGTACACAAATATACCCAACATGAGTTACCTGATTGCTGTTTGCCTACAAATGCCTTAGGTGCACATAGGTTACATAAAAGGTTATGTAGGAAGCTGAAAGCACATTCAGTAATTAGACACTTCCAAAAATAGGAGGAAGTGTCTACTTACTATGATATCAAAGAAGGGTGGGGACTATGCTAAAGAACTGATTTTCTGAAGACAAAGCAGAAAGACATTGCAAGTCAATTAAAAAATATTGATGGAGAAAAAAAGTATGTATTTCAAAAACTTGATATTTCTGTGCTTTCACAGCAGTTGTTTAGATTAGTGCTGGGATCTTGTTTAACCTGTAAACCTGAGTTCTGATTGTTGTAGAAGAAGACAAGTATGTGCATGCCATTACCTAATTAAATAAGGTCACTAAAAGAACTGTCATCATCATTGACTATAATGCATACTGATACATTATGTTCTATTTATCTAAATCCAAAACATTCTTTTTATCTTAAAACAATTATCCTTCCATGGGACTAAAAACCAAAGTATTGCCAAAGGCCAGACAGAACAAAAACCATTCCTTGTAAATAAAAACTTGTAAATCTTGTTCAGGTGCCCTGATGCCTTTATGTAGCCTTCTCAGGTGTATGTTGCCCCATAGCCAGATGATGAGGGTAATCTAAGAACGAATGTAGCTTCTAAAAATAAATATACCTTTACAAAAGACAGTACTACACAGTAATCCATCAATGAACTCTTTGAAGATTCTTTTCCTAAAACTCTTTGTTTACATGAGATGCATGGTTCAGTTACTATGTTTAAATAGGTTGGGGGGGAAGATTTCTGAATAATGAATACATGAAAAGATGTACAGCTTAATTAAGTAAAAATTCAATTTGCTAAAATAATTTTGGAACATTTAAAGGAAATGTTTAGGAGAATGTCTGGTTGTACTAATTCTTTTTATATTTACAGAAGAGGGGAGGAGAAGGGGATTAGCAGCTATTATATTGTTTAAAGCATTTCTTTAAAGTATAGAAATGACATTACCCAAACATGGATATTAACTTTAATAATGTAAAATAAACGTTTGGGAAGTAATTATTTTAACAATAGTATTATCATATGATGTGCGATAGACAGTTTTAGACTGCAGGTTCAGACAAATAAAAAGGCACAGCCTTACTTTGAGGTAGATTTGTATAACATCTTCATTTGGTCTTTTCCATAAATAGCAGCAGGAACATGTATTTAGTTTGATTAGGTGAGTCAGCCATAAAGCATGAATTTGCTTAGCAGAAAATGGTTGAGTTTGCAGAATAAACACAAAGAAACTAGACAGATTTCGTCTTGGGTCTGTATCAAATGCTATTGAGGTTTCACTGAGGCCTTTGGAAAGACAAATTTGTGTCGGTTTTTCTGAATACCTATTTCCAGGTCATGTTTCATGGTTTATATTATAATGCAGCAGGTCCTACATCTTTGATTGCTCAACACAGGATGTTCACAGAGCTAATTCACTGACTCAGCCTAATTTTAAACTTTCCCATGCCTTTTAGGATTCTTTTTATAAAGGGCATCATGGACACATTTTTTCTAATGCAATTTCAATTTGCCTGCTGGAGATTTCTAGGTGAAAAACACTGTAAAGGACACGAGACTAACTGGATTGTGCTTTGTCTGGATTCTCCCCTTTATCTATTCATTCATTGGCATATTCACCAGGAGCCTAAGCTCCTTGTGGCATTGATTTTAGGATCATAGGAACATGCAAGCTTATTTACCAAATCAAGATAATGATCAAAGAGGAGACATGCACTCATGTACACATTCATTCACACATTTATGACACATATGAAGATATATACAGGAACACACAATAAATGATATCAGGATTGAAGACACACAGAGGAAAAGATGGAAATTGGGTGACTGAGATGAGGTCTGGTATATCTATCCTTGATTGATTCTAAAGGTGGCCTCCCCCTTAGGTACAAATTGAAAAGTATATGAAAGAAAATAGAGGGGGATGATAAAGGGACTATATTGATGTAGTCAAATTTCCATTAAATTGCAATAAAAATTAAAGGTATATAGTAGTATTCATAAGTTCAGACACGTTTCACCTATTTTTAACCTACAAAGGTGAACTAGTGGGAAGTGTTGTTTCTTTGTCATGTCTTCTCACTGGATGCAAGACATCTGTCTAATATTGTATATTTTACACTGTAATTAGCTAGATGGACCTACCTGTAGATGATATAGGAATTGAGATACTCCACCCCACATAACATCTCTGCAGCATACAATCTGGTACAAAGAAATTGTGTTATCCTAAGTGTCTTTTTTTGTAATAAAGATTAAATACATTTGTATTTGCTAGAACTATTTCCAGGACCCCACCCTAAAGTGGGTGTATAAAGCTCTCCTGTGCTCTTCAGGAACTGGATGAAAGACTCCACCACACACATATTCCAATCTCTAAATAGGAAACTACTATTCACCAATCAGGTATAAAACAATATACAATTGGAGTACAAAGTATATATTGCATGTAGATCGGTTGTGGTATGGAGTATTACCCATACTGTCTGAAAGGTGATATAGCTGTGAGCGTGGTAAGGATAGTCACATGATAGCTGTAGCACAGTTCTCTTTCATTCTCTCCAGACTTCTTTACTTCATGATCTTCACAACTAAAAGTTGATTATTGCTAATGTCTGCTGTCAGAATGACCTGAAAAGGGCAGATGTCACAGGGTCAACCTCCCTAGAGCAGCTATAGATAGTGATAGGATCTCAAATAAATTAAAGGATTACTATGTATTGGAA
>NC_092858.1:45733224-45742060 GCF_032062135.1 Pyxicephalus adspersus | reverse complement strand
GTCAAGCAGACTTATGTAGTGATGCCCTGTTTTCTTCACACCATTGTATGTTTTATTTTAGGTTCCTTTGTTTCCTAATAATTCTTAATTGCTTATCCTCTGAGCTGGAATGTAATGCCTTTGCAAATTAAGTGATATTGCTCAGAAGCCTCTCTTTTTTTGGTCTGCTACAAAATGTTTTAAAGCGGAACTAAATGTAAAAAAAATTGCAACCACGCAAGTTCTTTATTGCAGAAGGGACGGACAATGATGTGTTTAGCTCTCTACTCTTTTAGTGTAACCAAGACAGCTGGTACACAACAACCATATAATGCTCATGTACATAGTTCAGACCACAATTGCATAGAAACATGCACTTGGGTGGCTGAGCATACAGGTGACCTAAAAACAACTATGGCAGCACTTAAATTCCTCTTCTTTTTAACCTCTATTTACAAAGTGCCTACACATTACGCAGCTGAGTGCAATAAATATGGGTTGCAGGTGACAAACCTGCATAATAGACAAGAACATACAATGACACATCATGGTACATGACTGCACAAGAATTCCAAACATAAAATATCATTTTTTAATATTTTTAGCAAAATTGAAAAAGTCATTTTTTCTCTTTGTAATGAGAACCTACTGCCAGACACTTTATTTTACCTTTACACGACACCCAAAACTAGACAGCAATCATCATTTCTAGAAAAGCAGATGGTTATGATGTGTAAAGGGGCATTGGGGCTATATTAGGGAACTGACTCTTCTGAAGCTGTCAAACTAGCTAGAAAGTTCATAGGGACATTGCAGGTCATAGAAAACTGTTTTTTCACTACATTTATTTATGTGGGGGTCTTTCAATAAAATACTACTAGGTGATCTTGCCATTCAATCCTTCAAATTCAATCCTTCAAATTCACTGTTACAGTTTTTGTCCCTTTCTCTAAATTGCTATTAGGGTGCAATGCCCATAAAGGAGACCATAAGAGGTCAAGTCAGTGTTCCATGATCATATTACACAACTTTTCAATTGCCAACATGCAGCTTCTGTTATATTGCATGCATGCAGATAATAGGAGAGAGATCTTGTATATATTATTGTTATATTCTTTGTCTATATCTTTATCTTTGCCAAATAAAACATGGTAATTGTTTATGACACATGGTGGTTTGGTAAACTATATGTAATCCATTGTGGGTTTGGAGTTACTTTAATTTTCAAACTGGCCAAAAACATTCATAGTTTTGTTAGAGTAGGAAGGTTTTCCCTTTATTTGTTAGCTTTTCTGACTTATAATTTTATTGCTGTTTGCATCTTCGAGATTTTGGAAAAATACAGATAGTTGGTACACAAGGACAAATTATTACACAATATGTATATAGTGCCATCATATTACACAGCGCTTTACAAAGTCTATAGTCAGGTCACTAGCTATCCCTCAAAGGAGCTCACAATCTAATGTCACCACTTCAGTCATATGTCTTTATTACAGTCTAAGGTTAATTTTTTGGGGGGAAGCCAAAACAACCTACATGCATTTTTTTAGGAGGAAATCCACACAAACACAGAGAGAACTTGCAAACTCCACGCAGATATTATCCTAACCGAGATTCGAACCTGGGGCCCAGCGCTGCAAAGACGAGATTGCTAACCTCTGAGCCACTGTACTGCTCTCATTGCTAATAAAATAAAACAACTGAGAAAATGTGAAGATAATTCAACAGCTGACCAATCTTTGGCTATTTTGCACTGAAACATTCTGATCAGTAATCAATCTTTCATAAGTCAGAAAACACAACACACATGTATAACATATTCTGCCCTTCCGATCTTCTGTGTGTTAGTGATGTAATGAATCATTGGTAGCATGGGAGCTTCTGTTTGGATTTGCTTAATTGTCCATACAAACCATAGGACTTGCCTACTTTCAAGTGATTTCTAAAAAAACACTTCTAACTTGTCCTTGGCTTATCAAGTTGCTTACTGATTGATAATATCACGATTGAAAGAAAATCACAGTGCATGCTATGATTTGTCTTTGGAAGAAAGAAAGACCCATTAGTATTGAAGCCAGTCTTGTTCAAATTGAAAATCTCCTCCTCTCCTCCTGTATCACTGTCTGTTAAATCCTGTTTATTAATAATAATAATAATAATAATAAAAATTTTTTTTTTTTTTTTTTTTTTTTTTTTTTTAGGCTGGAGTGGACTTTAAGGTTCATAGGTTCAAAGGTGAACTAAATGAAGAGATACTACACTGGACATATAAAAATCTTTGTATACTCACAAATGCATGTTCCAGCCCACCTTTGTAGTAGAAGATAAAAGCATACTTCACACTTGGTGTTTAATGATCCTCCTTTTTAATGACTGTTTGGCCATACTACTGTCTCCAACCATAAATAAGGGAAAACATGCTAGCCAAACAATAAAAATAGAGAAACATAACATAAAATAGTGCTAAAACTGAAAATATAACAAAACATGCCTTCACTTCTATCTATTTTCAGTGTGCTCTTTTCAAAACAACGCTGGCAAACTCATAAATAATTGACTAGGCGCAGCATTAATGGATGATGGAAAATGTTATTCTAGCTTTACACCATTATTTTTGTTGTCAAGAAAGTCAATGAATCAAGGTTTGAAGATTGTTTTGGAAATGCCCAGTGAGGTCAGGGATGGAGAGACCTCTTGACCTGTTGTGGAGCCTTGACTGGTCTCCATTTCTGACTGTTTTAGAGAATATTTGTGTGTTCACTTCAGTGCTCACTTGGGCAGGATTAAAGGCTAGCAACGTAAGCAATCACCCAGTATACTGCTGGCATCCACACCTCATTCATTGTGTTCATTGAGGCTAAGATTAATGACTTTTGTGTGAACAGTAATTGCTGTTTTGTAACCGGATGTGGCATAGTTGGACCAGTCAGTGTTGTACATGTATAAACAAGAGGCCTGTGTGGTCGAGAGTACATTGCATAAAACACTGACTTGTTCATTCAGTAAAACATCACAAACTTTAACATGTCCCCGGCTCCGAGTCCTCCAGTTAAACAACCACAGCCTGTTTAAGTTATCCATGACATTATGGAAATAGGAAATGATTAGGGTTTAGAGGTCAAATCTCATATGTGCTTAAAAGGGCATTACATTATACAAATACACAGGTCATGTTATATAAGCTGTGTGTATGAACTTCATCTCAATATTCCTGTATAAATAACACTTTATTATTTGTAATTGCAGTCCCAACAAGTCATCTAAAAATTGCTTATTTAAAACAGACAATAGACAATTTCTATTAAGGGCTGAACTCATGACAAACAAGTACATTCTCAATTGGAAGTTTTGTGATCCAGGCACTCCTACAGGACAGGACCAAGAAATCTTAAATCCCTCATTGTAGCAGCAATATAGCTTGATCAAGAACAAACCAATGACTTGTTGACTGATCATTGAAGCAGCAGTACAGGAGGTCAATCCGCTCTCTGCTCTTTTTCTCCTTTTATCGTGTTCTGTGCCAGCACATGTGAACCTAATTGGTTCTTCCAGTCTGGGTGTGATCAATTTCTTTGCACATCCTTTGTTGTTCTGCACTGTTTTGAACACCTCACAGGAAAGGCCTAATTCATGTAAATATGACCCATTTTCAAAGGAAATTCTGGGCCTGGATCTTTAAATCAGTGTTACAAGTAAATCTTGCGTTTTCTGTATTGTATGAAAATGCACTGTTTTCTAGTTGAGCCACCCCTAAAATACACAGATTACATTAGTGAATGGTGGTATGTCAGCACTGATCAAATCATATTAATAAGTACCCTGTGCTTCCATTAATTGAAAAATGCTGCCCCCCATCTCCCTTATATGACCAAAGACCAATGCAAAGACCCTGTGGTCTCTGGTTATTAGGTAGCAGATGTTTTAAATCAGAAAAACTGCAAAGAAACTACAAAGAGTTTGTGGACTTCAATTACAGAAATGCTGTGAGATAAGAGGAAGAAAAAGTCATAACCACCTTGTAGTCCCATTTATTATTATGAAGAGGCTATTTTTAATAGAATCTGCAGGGTAGACTGAGTAGCATTCTATAGTACAGTAGGGATCTGGTTGAAGGGTGGACAGGTGATTATAAAAAATTGGGAGTTCTGGTGGGGTGGGAGAGAAAAAAATGAAAAGATCATTTATAAAAGTATATTTATCTAAGCAGGTCTCTTTTACATTGATATTTAAAACATTATAAAGATTAAAGTTTTTCTTGAAACATTTTCAGCAGAATTGTTTAATAAACTCCTCATACAGTACATATTGCAGGAGCATATAAATGCCCAAACCATCTTTGCGGTTTGCCGCTCCTGGGCAGCAGTTTGCTATGTGTCTGGGAGAAGCTTACCCCGCAGTTTGCAACTCCAAGGGTGAAAGGGGCCTAGGTTAGCCTAAGTGCAATTTAGAATGAAAAGTATTTTTAACAATAGGTCCTGTTTAAATTGCAACTGTAAATTTTTGCTGCAGACAAAATTCAAGAAGTATAAGCTGACCACAGTCATCCTGTCCTTACTGGTTTCTGAAGCAAATTTGCTGTGAAAGAAGATTTTCAGTGTTCATTACACAAACTTTTTTTAAATTCTTGTTCCTGAGCATGTGATTTCTATCAATATACACCCAGCCCACAGAACAAGAGGAAATAAAAGTTTCTTACAAGTCATTCAGCACTTTTCCCACAGGCTTCTGTGTGTGCTCAGCACAGTCTGCACTGGCTGTCTCATTTTTGTAACAAACAGGAATTGACCTCATAAATTGGATTTATCAGAACAGAGAAGTGGGCATCCCATCTGCTGGGGATACAACCTCCAGGTTGGCAGAACTGCACTCTGAACCACAGAGGGGAGCTGGAATTTGCTTGTTAATGGTGAATGTATGGAAGAGTTGGCTGGAGAACACAGGGGCCAGCTGCCAGAACACACTGCTAAAATTGGCTCACACCAGTTGTCTGTCCCTTATGAATCTAATGGTAATTTGAAACACTTAGGAATTCATAATATAAATACCTTCATTAAACACATGTTACAACTTAATGTTTCATGGTCATGAAAAATAGTAAAGACGTCAGAGATGGATGCTTTGTAAAATGTTATTGGAATTTGTCCTGTATTTGGGTGGGACGTATACAGTTTGTGTTTTTCGGCCTCATTGTTTCATAGAGCAAACTATTTTTTAGTGCTACTCTTTGGATTAAAGTGAAATGAGAAGTCACATCTGACAATGTTCACATTAGACAATCATGGACAATGTAAAATACTCAGTGTATCTTTATTAACAGTATAGTTGTCTCTAAATGAACATTTAAGATGCATAGTCCAAAAAAGTAGCATTGAATAGGAATATACTATACTTTTTTTAAAAAAACATTGCGTACTAATCTCAATTTCTTTAACACTACATCTGTCCTACAGTCATCTGTCCCCACTTTGTTGCAGAGGACATGCACAGCTCAACAAATTTTGATTGCTGGGCAGAACGATCAAGCAGGTAAGTATGTTTTATTGCAGAAAGGGCAGGTGATGTCCCCACTGCAATAAGGGACCTGTCTGATCACTATTTTTTTTTAAAAAAGGTTTAGTTCTGCTTTAATATTTATGTAGACCTATGGAATGCTACTTTTATGCACTATGCACTACCTGATTGCAGATTTTGAAAGTGAACTTTCAATATTATTGTTAATATTTTATATATGTTAATATTTATATTAACATAATGCATTTATATTAATATAATATTCATATTTATTATATTTTATTGAAAAGTATAGAAAAGCTGTCACTCCATTGGCAAAGAAAATGGTACGATGATGCGCTACTAAAAACATGGCTGGCTAATACAAATCTCTGAATATCTGATTTGCTCTAATGCATTTCACAGCATTTCAAACCTAGAAAGACAGAGGCAAATATATGCAGAGGACATAAATGATGAAATATCCTAAAGTCTCAACAAATAGTAGGATCTAAAAAACAGAATATAAGATCATTGTCAAGATGGTAAAGAGTCATGGAATAAATACATCACTCATTTCCCTCAGCAACAGAGCTGTGTTAGAGATGTAGGCAGCATACTACATATTTTTGATCATATTCTAAGCTGTGTCATTTATGGAATATCAGGCTATAACACAAAGGTTTACTGCTGATTCTATTCTGCTAGCTTGCACCCCTGGATTTTTTCGGTTGTATCACAATACCGTACCTTGAAAATGTATCTCAGTTTAGTTCTTGGGTTACAGCCACCAGATCCTGTATACATACCCCCAATATGGAAACAATCCATTGGATTGGATCCATTGGAGTCTCTGGAATACAGACACCTATGAGATGCTCACCATTGTATGAGCAATATAAAAGTAGTTTGCCAATGGTGTGTATAATTGTAAATTTGTTTTTGGGAGTCCTACATTTTAGATGCTTGTTTATTTGTATGTCTGCTTGGATTGTGTCACTGACATATTTTTGGCTTCTTGTGTTCTAAAACCAATATTAAAGAATATTATAAAATGTCTTTAAAGATATTGGTAAATTAATTAGATATTGAATATCTGCTTTATTTAAAAAAAAGGCTATTATACTTAGATTTTACATGATG
The DNA here is from genome assembly GCF_032062135.1 of Pyxicephalus adspersus. NCBI lineage: Eukaryota > Metazoa > Chordata > Amphibia > Anura > Pyxicephalidae > Pyxicephalus > Pyxicephalus adspersus. The sequence continues at coordinate 45,735,445 of NC_092858.1, read as the reverse complement.
GTTCTGCTGTAAGATCATTCCTTTAATTGTTGGGAAACCAATGGTAGTCATCACAGCATTTATTTCATACCTACCAATATTAGTGATGTAGCCTCAGCAAGATACACATGTGTTTGCCCTGAGCCATAAAAAACACAGTTTTGAAATACACTTGTCGTCAGATCTGCAGATTACAGTGCAGTGAGGCGTGATTAAAAGGGTGGAGTACATCTTTCTTCATAACTGTATCATTACAATTTCTGTTTACAGCTAGAAAGTTTGGATATACATAACATTCTCAAAGATCCATGAGTCAGATCTCTCAATCATGTGCTCTACTTTGTGAAACTCTTTACCCTAAACACATGAAATCCATGTGACAACATGATGTCATTATCACAACTATGATTTATGTATATATATATATATTAAGTCTATCAAATTCAACCACTAGGGAAACATTTACCAGAAATAAAACCTTATGGACATGTTAACTTTTAATTTAAATGTCACAAAAAAGCTAAAATTGTCATTATTGATTTTTGTAAATCTTCTATCATGAAACTGACAATACCAAATTAATTATTATCCTTTAAATTGTGCACTTATAATACCTTTCTAAAGATAAAACAGCATACAATTGTATTACTTCCAGGTAGAATCAGAGTCCTTTTTGGTTTTGTTTTCTATACCCATATTCACCCCCAATTGAGTGACCTGCAACCATACTCATCTCATTAAACAACACTGGGTTTTGTTTACTAAATTGTATAGTGAAAGATTTGTTCAAGGTTTTCAAATACATGAGAAAATAGTCATTTAATCTAAATATTTGCAGCATTTAAATTATTGGTGATGGCCTTGGACCATTGCTGGGAGTGCCCTGACATTTCTGCTATTTTTCCATTTATCACCTGAATTTGTTTCCAATGCTACACAATGGGTGCTCCGCTCTGATTTTCCCTTTATATGTAAGTTGTCTGCATTGTTTATGTGGTTACAGTTGACCTGTTTTATTTTGTTACATTGCCTATTTACTGTCTCCAATACTAGTTTTCTGTACACCAAAAACTTACTGCAATAAACCTTTTGTAAAGAAGTTATGGGTGATGGACGAAATGAAGTATCTCTGGTTTGACATTTGTATTCAAAAGGTTAAGCTATACTGAATAATCAGGTAAATTATATTGATACATGTGTGGCCACCATTAACCACTAGTTTCTAGTGAGCTAGAATCTGCATTGATGGTGCTGCCGTGTTCAGACGAATGGCAATGCCATCTTTGAACAATTGATACCATGTCACCAGCACACCAAAACATCACCAACAGAAGCAACATGTAGTGTTCTGAGATCATGTAAAACAATGACAACTACACACACAACAAATCATCTAATACACATTTTGTCACCCCCTTAAATAACTAAAAACAATTTCTACTGATGCCGGTTAAATTAAGTCCTATTAGAAACATTTTATGTGCTGGTGATCTATTGGCCACCATGGGAGTTGCAGAAAAGAAGAGCAGCCAGGTCCAGAGACTTTTGTTATTGCTGCAACCTTTCTTCCCACATCAATGCTTCTCCTTTTGTTAATGGCTCAGCTAAAAGCTGTTTCCTGTTGATCAACAACAGTTCCATTCTGTAACTTCCTAATTGTTGAATTCGTATTACATGTTGTCTTTTGTAATGCAGATTGCTTTCTCCATTCATTAGATTTAGAATTTTATCTCACATGGCACAATAATTCATTCAGCACAGATGAAGCAACACATATTTTGTCTCTCACACAACTCCTGATGATTAGATCATTGGCAGATTTCAATAATAATTACAGAAACGAGTGCAGTTCAACAGCTCATCCAACTCAGTAACTCCTATTAGCCTATGAGCTGGTTAGGAACTATATGCTAGTCATGTATTTTTAGAGTTTTTTTTATTATTATTAAATAAGATTTATATAGCACCAACATATTACGCAGCGCTGTACATTAAATAGGGGTTGCAAATGACAGGCAGATACAGACTGTGACACAGGAGGAGGAGAGGACCCTGACCTGAAAAGCTTATAATCTAGGAGGTGGGGAAGTAACACACAATGCCCCTGATTCATCAAGCAAAATCGGATTATCGGTCGCGCATTCGTAATAGCGATCCGGAATCGTGCGCGATCGCGCTATTCAGCAACTGAAAAAGCTCGCGCACGGAGCTGCGCTTATCCGACAGCTTTTTACTGGCGATC
>NC_092858.1:45674868-45730064 GCF_032062135.1 Pyxicephalus adspersus | reverse complement strand
GATTTCAATGATGAATCAGGGGCAATAGGAGGGCAGATATGGAGTGGTTGTTTAAAATCTTATTGCAAAGCACACTGCAACTAAAAGCCTGTTTGTTGCAAAGTCTCTGTAAGCAATCACAGAAAATGCTTGTTTTGTACTATCTGTTTAATGACAGCTTTAGTAATTGCAGTGAGAACAGGAAGATGTCAGACCTTTTGTAAATGGCCAGGATAAAATGATGGGTTCTCCATTTCGTATATCTACTGTTTATGTACAGTGTAGTGTGTAGATAGCAAGTGATGAGTTTTGGGGGTATGTTACTAGTGGAAAGAAGATGAAAATAAACCCAAACCAGTTTTCCATTAGTTTAAACTATGAGACCAAAAACTAGATCTTGGAGTTGCTTGATTTTGGTGCTAGACAATTTTTGTTTTGCTGTAGAAGCTCCTGCTGAACAGGGGTTAGTGTTAGGACATAGTGAAGAGTTAGGTTAGGTAGGGGTTAGGCTCACATTGGGGGTTAATATTATTAATATATGAATATTAATATATGAATAATAAAGCACTTCAAAACATTGAAAGTCATCATTTAACTTGGTATTGTTAGAGAGGAACTTTCACCTTCAATAACAAATCCCTTTAGGCCTTTTATTTTCTGTGCCATGTTTTTGACTTGTGGTACTTGCTTTATATAATTATATTTGTATCCCTATGTGCTCAAGCACAATAAGTTGTCCCCAGGTGCACACACCTGATATGTTGCAAAATCTTTATAGCTTGTTGAATCATATTGTGTGAACAGCTAATGTATGAATGCTGGCCAAAAGGAACATGGAATACGTGACCTCTGGACACATAGGCGAGGTATGCTTTGGACAAAAATCATATTAAATCCACTACTTGTGAATGGGGATGTAGCAATCATAATTCTAAATATGGTTGCCACATCCCATGTATGCACTGCACGGTAAGCAATACATGACTTTTGGCCACAGCATAACATAGAAGAGCTCCAGGAGATAATGCATGCATGTCTACCAGCTTATATACATGCATGCTCTGTACACAGAATAATTTTGACAGGGGCCACTTACTGCATGTGCACAGTTTGTTAGAAATAAGGAAGAAGATGAATCCAAATACAAGAAAAAGTATTTTCCCTCGAAAAAACTTTACAACAGAGGCATTGTGTTTTTTTTTTCTTTGATAACAGAATCTTGGCAGTCTGTCAATCCTGTGTTTCTAAATTGTTAGAAACTGGCAGAAAAAAATCCAAAGATCCAAAGGCAAAGGTGCATGTGAGATAACCTCCTCTTACAGGTATGACTGGAAGAACTATCCCTATTGCAAGGTTCTTGTCCTATTTCTGCTCTAGTGACATTTGTGACATTTTGGATTTGCCCTCACTGATGGTCACCAAGAAAAAGATTGAGAAACTAAGGCTACGATCAGAGTTGATATCGGACGAGAATCTTGCGTGTGTACAGCTCTTGTCGAATGATCGTAACGGAAGTGAAGGGGAGAGAGCACAGCAGGGTGCCGCTCCATCGTTCTCCCCCTCCCTTCTGCATAGAGCAGAACGGTGCTGTGTGTACAGTACTCGTTTATGCATCGTGCAGTCATTTGTCGTTGGAAAGGATCATGAAAGATCCTTTCTATTGACAAAAATTGCACGTGTGTACTTAGCTTTAGGCTCAAATATAGCAATAAGTATCTAATAGGGTTACACTTTAGGTGTTGGATTGGTAGTGGTATGAAGGTTGTGTTAAGACACCACTCTGTTAGTCAGGAATTGACATATGTTTGGTTATTGGCATAGACAAGCAGATAGTTTGTTTGTATTATGCTATTGTCTTATTGTTGTGTGTGTGTGTGTGTGGGGGGGGGGGCAGGGTTTATTTGTGTTATTTCCTCTGATCTCTGACTGTTCTGGACACAACCCTGCTGTGACTGGGCAGTGAAAGCAGAAGCAGCACAGTCATAAACTCATCATTCTGTTACTCTGTCCTATCCTTCTTTCAGGTTGCTCCATGAACGGACTGGGGTTTCTGCCTATAAAAGACTATAAAAGCTATTTATATCTGAGCAAGGTAATCCTTTCTCCCCCACTTAGTCTCTAAAGTAAACCCTAATGTGTTCTCCTAAACAAACATCACATGTACCTTTCCAGTGTTTTGTCATGCTTTCCTGAAGACTTTTTCTAAGATTTTTCTTTTGTTCAAGGATTTCCTATACAAAATCTAATAATGCTTTCATCTCTTGAATGACGATTTCTTCTAGTCAAACCTGAAAAGACAAAGCGAAGAGATGGAAAATATTATCTGTCTGTGGTTTTCTTTCTAACAATAAAAAGATGTGTACATTCAAATCATGAGATGAAATCACCAAAGCATAAACCTGCGTTTACACAGAACTTAAAAAAATAAATGAAATTAAAAAGCTTTCCAGCATATTGAAGATTGCATTTTTAGAAATTTGAATTGTCTAATAATTACTTAGAATATATATTTTTTTCTATAAATTTCTATAAATAAAGGAAAGAAGTGTGGGTCACAGCCCAGCCTGAACAGTGTGAAAAGTAATAACAATAAAATATAAAGTGCTGCTGCAGAAAATAAGGTGAATTTTAAATAACATCCACTGTACATGTGAAGCAGAAAGGAAAATGGAAAAAACTTCAAACCATCTGATTTTCCATAAAAACAAACACCCAAGTCAGAAAACAGGAGGAAAGCTGTCAGTTGCTCCTAAGAGTAATGGATACCAATTTACCCAAAGCCCTACTAATAATCTTCAAATTATTTCCTTACCATATAAAATATGCCTTGGTCATAAAATGTGAGGGTATTACGAGTCTTAAGAAGGAGAATTTTAAAGAAACAACTCCACTTCAACAGACAAATCTTAACAAAGATCCTATTGCAGCCATTATATACCAGAAAACACAATTATTATACTAAATTATAAAATCAAAGTAAATCATAGTGAAAATTATGCAACTATGTTATGACATTCTGCACTATTAAACTTTGCTTGACAGATTGCTAGAATTTGGGAAATGCACACCTGGTTTCTAAATGCTTGGAGGATAACATAAAAATAATGGATACAAATCAGAAATGTCAAATATTTGAGGTGTGTTATATAGCAAGCCCTGTGGCTGATTCAATAATTTTAGTATCAGGAATTTTAACTTTTCTAATCTGTATGGTATGTAGTAGTCTGATAATAGAACATTGCACTGGGGAAAATATAAAGACTTTTATTGATAACCTCCTTCTAAAAAATGTTTGTTGTCTGGCTGTCTGGGAGGTAATACTGTTACCCGGAAAAACATGCAGATCAGCTTTGTGCAGGTATTTTTTACTATGCAGTGCATGAGATTTTAGTTTTTTTTGTATGTAGATAGTAATCATTTTATCAGTGCATAGGGATAATATTTTATGAGGCACCAAAGTTTATCAGTATGAGCTATAATCCACCTAAAACCTACATCAACCATCAACCAGCCTGCATTCCAGTAATTTGACAGAGGGCTTTTATTGACTGAGTAGTTTTATTTGCTAAAATTTGTGGCCAACCGTAGTTTATTTTTAGCTCATATACTGAGGCAAACTAATCTGAAAGTCTCTCAGTGCTGATGTCCTTTTAGATAAATGGTAACATGTTGAGAGGAAGTAGAAGCTTTGCTCCAATAATGATATCCAAGTTTTATTTTTATATAACACATCTCTTCTATATTACACATATGGATTCAAGATATTTGGAATAAGTTATGATATAGTTATAAAGTATCAACAGATGGAGAGGTCAAAATGTAAAAAATATGTAATGAACTGATAAGCCATGATAGAATTGGAAGATAACAGAGTAAACATAGAAAGAATGACAGGTGCTTGGTTCTGCACTGGCACCTGCCACAAAAAAGCAAACAAAGCAAGTGTACATTGATACAAAAGCACTTCTTAAGTATTCACTGTTTGATAAGGAAAATCTAAAGCGATAAAAAGTTGCAGAATAGTCACTAAACACATGGCTGGCATATCCAAGTGTTCATATGGCAGGTCACTTTCAGCGACCCAGGGTGCCTAAATCAGGGAGTTTTAGTTCAGCAGATTGACAGTTTCCTTAGTCATGGACCTGACCCAGCCACATTATGTTCAGCATGGCTGGCCTATCACACAGAATAAAGTAAGATAGGCCCTTGTATAATAAAGTTGAATCTTCAACAAAAGCTCACCGCATCCCTAATATATCAATAGAAACAAACAATCAGGCAATAGAAAGGGAATGTCCATCCAAGGGAGATTTTAAAGGTGTGATATATTACAAGAGGAAATTGTATTGTACTACATAAAAGCTGAATTTTATTTCATTATGAATAAAAAAAAATATAAACTTTACCAAACATCATTAGATAATGGTTTGATGTGTCATGAACCAAAACACCTGTGTTCACAGGGAGGGTATGACAACCCACCCCTATGCTTCTCAACACGTTTGGTAGAATTAGAATTTTATTTTTCGTAGAATTGAACTACTTCTTCAGGAGAATAAGAACAACAGTATATATGCCATATGAACACTTGGATATGCCAGCCATGTGTTTCAGTGACTATTCTGCAACTTTTTGTTGCTTTAGATTTTCCTTGCATAAACATTGTGTATTAGAGATAGGAACATGGTTTATCAGCACCCTGAATTGAGGACAGGTATGTCGCAGATGGAAGAAGATGCAGGTTTCAATAATAGAAAATGTCCCTGGTTGAGAAGTACACTGCATCAACAGAAGAAAAAATAATTCAGCACACACAGACTTGTTCATGAAACCGCTGAGCAGACATTCTCTCCTGGCAGTCAGGGTCTTGTGTGGCCCACTAGTCTATCTCACTCCCGGGGCATTCTTATGGACGCTTCCTGCCTGTGGAGATGACAATGTAGGTCCTACATTGAGGACTAAATGAGAAATATAGGGGTGGGTTGTCATACCCTCCCTGTGAACACCAGTGTTTTGGTTCATGACACATCAAACCTAGCACATGTCACTCTGTATACTATGTTTAGCAATGTCATTTATTATCTAATGTTTGATAAAGTGTTTTTTAGCTTTTATGTTGTACGATATAATTTCCTCTTGTAATAAATCAAACCTTCAAAGTCCCCCCTGGATGGACATTCCCTTTTTGGTGCCTGATTGTTTGTTTCTATGGCTGTCCTATTACTTTGATGAGTGACCACCTTAGATTTGTATATGGAAAGCTCCAGGTTCTTGAAATTCAAGGCAACCACAAAAGTAAATAGGAAATCTGACACTCAACTAACATTAATTAAATGCTATTTATGAATTTAGGAATATTTTAGCACTGAGGGTAATTCAGTGATACCATGGGTATTTGTCTATAAAAAAAATTAGGTTGTTCCAAAAAATCAATTTCAAGCTATTGTGAAGCTATTTAAATCACTCCATAGCTCTTGTCCAACCCAAGTTTCTGACCTGATACACAAATACACCCCTAGCTGCCCCCTCTGCTTGTCCAATGACCTACTAAGGACTTTTTCACCCATAACCTTGTCCATGCACGGCTTTAAGACCTGTCCCCACTCTCTGAAACTTTCTGTAAGGATTGCTCCTACTTTTCACATATTTAAAAAAATCAATAAAACCTTCCTAATTTTACCTATCTGTATCTTAACTAGTTAGCCACCGTTCCATATCCCCCTCTTGTTGTGTAATACTCTCCCCACCAATTAGACTGTAAGGTCCTCCCCTTCTCCTTGATCTCTATTTCTATATGTCTATTAAGCAGGTTTGTCAGCTTCAACCCCTATTCATTGTACAGTGCTCCATAATATGTTGGTGATTTATAAATTAAGGTAAATAATAATAATATTCATTTTAGGCAGTTATACATAAAAAGGAATTTGGAAACCCAGTTTATGTCACCTCAATTGTTAATTGATCATAAACTTAAACTCCATTTCTCCAAATGCAGCCCTTTAACATACATTACAGAACTTTTCTTTCTGTTTCAGCATGTAAAAAGATACACAGCTGTAATTTATCCCTCTTTAAGATGTGTCTCTTACAGCCCTTCCTGTCTCCCTTCCTCTGGGATGTTGTGAAATGCTTTAGCTAGGTTCCCACCCATAAGCATTTCCTATTTCAGAGATGGTGAAATCTGTTGCTGTATTATGGACACAAACCATCTATTAGCACCTAACGCAATACGCTACAAAAGCAGAAACGTCAATGATATTAGGTCATACAAACTATGCAACTAAGAAAATAATTTAATAGGCGGAAACCCTAGTTCTACGGAAAGTTTTTTCTCATATGAACTTTTTGTGAAACCTTTTTGTTTTCATTACAGGTTACTAGTCTCTATACTATGAAATATATTTAGGATATTTTTAATTTAGAGGTTTTTGAATTTTTTAAAGTTAAAAAAACCTATTTCTATGTGCCACGTTTGAAAGATTTCAAAAAACAAAACCTAATTGAGTTAGAGCTCAAGTACAACAGGGCTCAAACTCTGCCCTCATGTGGATAACATAGGGCGGCTCGGCTATGGAAAGTGAAAAGGTTTCTCTGTTGAACCATTGTTGCAAGCGTCTATTTTTCAAGGTGACCAAACCTGCTCAAAATGTTGGATAACAATGTAAAAATAACCTATGAGGGACAAACTTACATAATCCTTCCTTGAGTGGTTTACATAACTTCTTCTTTTGTCCTTGAGAATATAGAGAAGCTACTCAGGTATTTTTAGGAGAAAATTGTTTAGGATTTAGGCTTTGTGAACAGAAAATTACAAAGATACCAGATTTCTGACAAGAATAATATGTATTTTTGTACAGAGAATTTACTGAACTGGAAATAAAGCTATAAATGCAGCTATTAAGTAGCAATACAACATTACTAATATTGTGTATATATCTACATTTTTTACTAAATATCAGTACACAATTGGAAATGGAAAGGATAAAAAGAAAGTGTAAATTAGCATAATGGTACCACATCTCAAACTACCATAGAAGGAGCTAAAACAAGGTTCAAGAAAGATGGATTTTTAAGGTACCAAACATAAATGAGTTGAAACATTTAGGTTTGTTTATATAAATTAAAATACATATATACTTAGTATGATAAAACAATATAATACAATGAGTCAAAAAGGAAATTAATTTGCAAAGCAGGTTTCAAAGTCAGTAGACATGAATAAATTATGATTAAATTACTGTTTGTTGGATCTCACAAAGAACAGTATCAGGTGTGCCACTCGACACGTTTCACAGGGTTGGTCTGCTTCCTCAAGAGTGTGTGGTTGCACAATTTTAATACCGTATAAATAAATATACCAAAAGGTTGGTTGTTTATTTATGCTGATAGACTTAATAGCTCCGGGGAGAAGGAACATACACTAGCTGAAAGCCAAAGGGCATGGGCAGGAAACAAACTTTCTTAAACCTTCCTCTCTGGTTCTTTCCATTGCCTTACAAACACGCTGATTAAGAAAAACAACTGATTGGTATAAACATTATAGTATTTATTTTATTTATTGATTTTCATAGCTTTTGTAAAGTATTTTAGTGGTGCTGCGCAAATCAAAACTTGTTTTTGGGACAAACACAGACAATACCAAACAACACAGTTATATTATATTATATATATATAGGACAATAAACGGATATAAAAACACCAAGTTATAACTGAAGAGGAGGTCTTGCTCATTCAAGCTGTAAATATTGCTATTTAACTGTTGCCTGAGAAAAATGATTGTGATCAACTTGGTGTGTGAACAGTGGTTGCATTGTGATACAATGCAGTGGATCACTAAGGAACCTGGGAACAACCGCTGTTGTTTCCTATAAAGAAGGACGCAGTTGTTTTCAGAAAAAAATATTTCTTATCTGTACACAACTTTTCAAGCTAGTTGGAGGATGTACTTGGGCTAGAAGGGGATGGCAGTTGGCATAGTTAAAAAGAACTAAATCTTAATAGGTTTCCAATACTGGGTAAGTAATTAAATCCTCTGTAAGGGCTCGTTATCAACAGAACACATGGGGTAAATATGCATTGTTGTAATCCAAATGAAATGACAATCCAGATACAAGCTCTACTAACAACAATACCATTTTTATTTTACCAGCAATGTACAGAACACGCTAATTCTACAATGTTGCAAAGATGTGGCATTTTATTTGTTTGGCAAAGTTAGAAAATTAGAGTATCTGTAGATTGAAATGGAAATATACATTTATTTGACAATGCTATAAAATGGTTTGTGTAATAGTTAGATATGTTTTTTATTTTACAACAAAGTTATTTTTATTATAGTACTCAGTACTGGTCTTAGCTTTCAGTGATATATTGTGATATATTTAGCCAAGCTATGTGAGTCAGGAAACAGGATTTATAATACAAAGTACAATATTACAAACCCTAGCTTGAAGTTGGCATTGTTGTCTTTCTAAATATGTATTGTATCTAAATATAGTTATTTGTATACAAAACCAATAGTGGGTTCATCTCATTCATTCAGATGGGTAATATACACTAGACCTGTGGCTCAAGAACTTCCTGTGAGTATGTGTAAGTAGTAATTAGAGGGACAGCACAAAAATAGACCAAGAATCCTAAACCATAAATAGCAACTAAATACAGTTAGCAAACTTTACTGACAAATTAGTGGTTGTCTCAGCAATCAAAATAAACATGTTGTCTCGTGCAGACAACCACCAATGTATGCAGCTTTTTTTAAGAACACAACAGTACTGTAAATTCATGCAACTGCTCCAGCATACTACAAAATAACAGAGAACAATGGATGAGCTTATATTTCTTTACGTCTAAAAAGCATGTAATAAAAAGCCATATGACAATACAAGTGACAATTCAATTGCTTATGTGTGATAGTTAAAGAAATGACATCATAGGACAAACATGAATATTTTCCCCTCTAAATTTGCCATCCGCTGAGGTTGGCATTAGATGATGGTATGCATGACTGCAAAATTATTGCAGATGTAGAAGATAATTGCTTCTAGAAAAAGGCAATAATACATATTTCTAACCTAGGTAGTACTATTATTAAACAAAGAAGAAAACATAACAAATAGTGCTACCGTCTTGTTCAATTTTGTTTTTACTATAAATCAGCTATTCTCAATCAGGATTGTGTAGAACTCTAGGGTTCCTTGAGAGACTTCTAGGGGTTCTATGGACTGTGGCTGATTGACCTCATATTTCATGATGCCTGTGTAGTTCTGGGGGCCAACTATACTTACAAGAGCCAGCTGCATGACTTTTTTTTTACTTTTCTTTAAAAGTGGTATTGTAATCACACTTGTAATAGGGACATTTTCCACTGGCCAATGTAAGAGGCTTTGTTCCTACTGGCCCTTCAAAAATTGGGTTTTAGCAGGGGTTCCCTGACACCTGAACATCATTTTTGAATTTTCTCAGGGGTAACAATTTTAGGAAGGGTTGATATAAACATAGCTTATGCATAATTTTAAAAATTCTTCAATAAAGCAGAACTAAATTTCCACTTTAAACATCTGTGAGCAGCCAGCGCTTTAATGGAGAAAGGGATGGGATATGTTCCTTCTACAAAAATAATTTTTACCTGCCTAATCTCTCCTTGGAGCTACACATGTGTCTAGGTGGGTGGGTGTTTTTCCTATCTGGAAATCATATTAAAGGGATCAATGTTATGTTAGACCAGCTCCCTGAAGCAGGTAAAATGTCTTTAGTTTCAATGTGTGAATTTGGCATTGAAAATGCATCAAATAGGGACACCATCACTGAGAAAAGTAGATTGTATAGCCTAACTCATCCCCCCACTGATATTTTTTTGCCACTTTTTTGTGGTTTTGTTGCTATCTGTGTTGTGGGTAGGTATGGACTGAAGGGCATAGTATTGGACTTATTAGGTTAGATGTATAGAAAGAGAAATAAATGGATGGATACTGGCATGAAGGAATGTAGCAAAAGGATGAACAAGGTAAGGACTGCAGTGGATGGTATAGCAATAATCATCTGAAGAAATTGCTATTCAATTCTCTCATAGCTCTATTAGTCTCCCTAAAGATAGTTCACTCAGTTGGTAAGACATCTGTGGAACATATTAAAATACATTATTTCAGTCAGCAGACATACCTAAATCTAAACAAAAAAAAAGGAAAAAAGAGGTTAATTTCCAATCTAAAAAACCCACAATGATGTTGGAGTTTGGAATATTCAGGTAAAGGCCCAAAACTTTGTGAGACATAAAATGGCCTGATTAGAAGATGTATATTTAAACTAAACATTTTTCTTTAGAACAAAACTCTAGAGGCTATTATGAGCATTTAATTTGTATTAAGGTTTGTAAGAACATCTTACAAATGACAACATAATACACAGTCATATTAAACAACATAAAAAATGAAAAGGGGAAGTGAATGAGTACATGAAAACACACACAAAAAAGGAGAAAAAAAACATCACAAATTTCCTTATACCACCAAAATTTCCGCCTTCAGCCTCCTTTCCCCAACACATGCCAAAAGCACAATAAAAATATATTTCGAAAAAGGTCTCAAGTGTATTCTTTGAGATGTCAGAGTACATTCAAGGCACCCAGGGTTCCTTAAGGAGGCATTTACCTAAAGCACATTTAACTACTGTCCTTAGACAAGGCAATTTTATATATACCGGTGAGAAGGGTAAGAGGAGAATGACAGGATCAGATCTATTCTTATCATAGTCATAGGGATTCTTTGTCACTGGAAAACTATCATGCTTGTTGATACTGGACTGGTTTTGAAGGGACTGAAGTCTTACAACCAGACATCCTAACCTCTGGATAATGTTGCAGACATTCATGGCTTAGTGAACTGTATATGCAAGGTCGGGCTGATTACCCATTAAGTTTTGGTGCCATGGCTGGGTGTTGTCCTATGGTCCCTGCCCACACATCAAACCACAGTGATGGCTGCAATGCCTGCAGGAGAATCTTAGAGGTTGCAGTCTTCTGGTTATCTCTCTGGCTGCTTGATCTTTAGGGAACCTTACAGCTTCAATAAGCATAGATAAAATATAGTAAGAGTGTGATCTGCATACCTCCCAACTTTTCAAGATAGGGAACCGAGACACTTTTTAGCTTAAAGTATTTAGGTAAAAAACAGATCCCTACAACACCAACATTTTTAAACCAGCAAATTTTTTTTTCCTTTATTGCTTTAAATCTCTATTTCTTTATATTTGCTTACATAGCAAATGGATTAATTTAGAGTCTGGATGAAAGATGAAAAGTATACAAGGGGCACGACCCAAAAAGAGGAACAACTGAGGAGAAAGGAGAAACAAAAGGTTTTAAAAAAGGGACAGTTACTTTTTAAATCGGGGACAGAAATTCTTAAACTAATACCCCCTCATTTTGGATTGTAAGCTCTTCTGGGCAGGGTCCTCTCTTCTTTCTGTGTCATTTTTTGTATCTGTCAGTCATAAACTACCCCTGGGTTCTCGACAATGACAAAGCGTACCAGCGGAGTAACTGGAATGAAACCTAATTTTAACTTTAAACGCAAAAACAGGTCCATGTAAAATTCTAGTGGTGATATGTAAACATTCCACCCTTTTGTTGCCTGTACTTCATTTAAATAAAAGGGTTACATTTTGTTTAATTTATTCATTTAATAAATATGTATATGTGATGTTTTATATCTGTATGTATATGTATCCATCTTTTACCACGTGAATAGAGGCTTTAGAAACAAATATTTATTACATGACAAAGTACAGTATTTTTACAGCACATAGGGTTGGCTGAAAAGACAGCACCAAAGAAGTTTGAACCCTTAAAAGAAATGTTTAAATAGGATATGGGATAGTACAATAAGTCTTGTGTGTAAATACGAGCTTTAGCCAGTGAGGTCTGTAAACAACAGGCTTTTCACAACAGCTAGTAAGTGTACAGAAGAAAATGTGTAAAAATGTCCTAAAGTTCCTCCTGCAGGATAGTTCAAATTATTTCATAATATTTATCTGTCTGATAAGAAAAAAAACTTTTCTAACTTTCACTTACATTTTTATTTTTAGTCCTGGCCATAATAAATAAAGTAAAATTTATGCCAATGAAAATATGTCACTTTTTAGCAATTTCAGAACTAATATTTCCTTAACTCAGATTATTGCTCGACTATTGCAATGAATGTTATGATCAGAAATCAATTTATCAATATGTACAATATTCTGTCCTTCTGATCCGGGGGTGGAGATTCAGGTGAATCACAAGACAGATCAGAGTCCCCAATGAGATTTGCTCATTCATTTCACATGACATGACTTTTGTGCTTAGGATCAATATATACCAACAAGTTGAAGTAAAAACCCAAAAGTCAGTTTCTTACAATTGGCTTCTGAATTTGTTTCAGTTTACCTTCAGATCTAATCATAGCTGTGTAAATTGGGTTTTTATTACTAACTAAGCACACAATACTAAAATGGACAAGAAAATATTTTTATATTTTTAAATATTTTTATTTCTTGCATACCATGCTTGGGAGTCACAGCAGGTGTATAACCCAACCCACACCCTAACACTGGCCATATATAAATACAGGGATTTGGTGATGTAGCATAGGAAGTTAAAAATGAGGCAAGTTGTAGTGATGACAGCCAGTAAAAGACGGCCAGTCTACAGGAGCAGCTGCATTGGAGACACAATACAGCACAACAATAGTTGTGACAATAGTGTCACGTGTGTTAGATAATGATGAGGAGGCATCTGTATACAAAGAAGATGAAACAGATGTTACTTTATCTCCCCTTTGTCTGTGTTCACTATGCACATAATAGTATCTTCTATTAAAGCTGAACAGATGATTTATATCATTACAGAAAATAATGTTATATTTATATTAAACAAGGACAACATCAACAAGATAATATATCATTTTCAAATAATTTGCTATAAACTAAATTTTTCTCTAATTTCGAATTAAACTACTTATATTATTGTTGAATTGAACAATTTAACCTATTCTCGGTAATCACCTCATTAGCAACACACTGAAATCAATTTTCTGCTAATTAGAAAATGTTTAAACTTATTAATGGTTAAACTAGCCAAGTGAGCCACACAAGCCAATTTGAGTTTTATTAGAATTGTTTCAATAAGAACATGCTGTAATTTCAAAATCGTTAAACAAATAAAATAATCCTTTCTTATATTATGAAATTCTGTATATTGTTGAAATACATATTGTGCTTCAAATCTAATTTCCTACTTGTATCCTTACTGAGAAACCAGGTCAAAGTTTGACTTCCACCACAATTTTGGAATGTTCTACTTTTACATGATGCAGATAATAATACTTTCCTACATCACCTTCCCCAATTCAGAAATTAATTTTAGAAAGGATGTGAGTATCAATCTGCAAAACCATTAAAAAAATTCTTGCAATGTAGTTTACTTACTACCTAAACCACCATAAATAATTAGGGATGTGTTCAACCCTAAGGGCCCACTCATAGTTTTTTGTGCCCTTTGTTCTGCAATTTTACAAACTCGTGTGCATTTTGATCTAGGCTAAAGGGTGTTTGGATAGTCATCAATGCTCGTTTGTATGTGTTTATAAATGTGCTTCTATTAAATTTAATACTTTTATTAGATTAGGGTATACCCCTGGTGTCTGGAGGCTACCTGTGCTCAGTGTTTGACCCCCAGGCCGCCTGTGCCCAGTGTGTGACACCCAGGCCGCCTGTGCTCAGTGTGTGACACCCAGGCCGCCTGTGCTCAGTGTGTGACACCCAGGCCGCCTGTGCTCAGGGTGTGACACCCAGGCCGCCTGTGCTCAGCGTGTGACGTCCAGGCTGCCTGTGCTTAGTGTGTGCCCCCAGGCTACCGGTGCTCAGTGTGTGACCCCCAGTCTACCGGTGCTCAGTGTGATGCCCATTGTGCAGACCTTGATGCAGTTCTGCTGCTGGAACAGGATGACATCTTTCTGCTGCTGGTCTCCTAAATAGTTTTCCATAGTCTGACTGTTCGATCTCCTCCCCCTGTCAAAATGTTCCTATCTCATGCTATCCCCCATCAAGCTGATCTGCTCCAAGCCACCCCACTGCTATCAGTCCACTCCTCTTTTATCCATGCCCATTCACCCAGTTGCTCCTCTCCTGGCTCAGCCCATTTCAGAGGGCTACTCTAACTGTTGGTATATATGTTGGTCTGGTTATCTTCAGATTCATTTAAAATATTCAAATGTTTGGAAGTTAAACAAAGCCATTCATATCATTAGGAGGTAAGGCAAGGACACTGTACACACATCACCGCTATGTACTATGAATGTATTTGTTTATAAACACAAATCTATTCATAATATAACAAAAATATAGACACTGGTATTAAAAATAAAAATTATATATGTAGGCATTGTAAAATAGATAATATTTGTGTATGAAATGGAAATAGGTAAATCATATTTATTATTTTTCAAATATTGGACAGGTTTGTAGATTTAGCAGCTATGAAAGATGGCGCGGGAGTTGAAAAAGAGACAGCAAGAGAGCATGAACTATAGGCACAGGCCGAAATATGATGTATGTATATAGCCTAAGGAGCTAGATGACAGCTAGGCCAACCAGGATTTATCTGTAACTGCAATTTCATTTTTGAACAAACTTACCTTTAATGTGGAAACAAGAACAAATTAGTAAAATAGTATCCCATGCACTTCATTTATTATATAGGATACATATGAAATAATATTCTTAGAACACATTTTTTTTAATTATTTTAGGTTTTAATAAAGGCATTTTAAAAAACAACAATGCAATGCAATAAATAAAAAACATAATAGTACAATAGGATGAGTAATGTTTTGCCTAATAGTAGTACAAAGACAAAGTACAACGTGCTAATATTAATCAAAGGTCCTATTAACAAAGCAACATGAAATAAAAAAAAAATGTCCTGATTGTGCAAAAAAGGCTGGTTGGGTGCTTGAACACATTTAGCTTTGTTGTGAAAAACATGATCCATGTCCAAAATATTTGGTCAAACCTATTTTGGCAACTTTGAGTTTTGTAGGACAGCTTATAATATTGCTAGGATTCATTAACCAATGCTTTATCATTTAATTAGTCACTCATTTACAACAAATTATTGTTTTTGTATTATAGGATGATTTGTATTGTACTTCACTACCTAAGAATTAAAGGGATAAGAAGAGCAAATTAGGGTGATTGTCCTATACATGTCCTATACATGCCCTATACCGCCACCTTGTGGATATAATATAATTGCATATAGTTGTATATAGCCCATCAAGACATTTTGACACTCAGTTACTAAATTAAAAATATATACCGGTATATATTTTTTAATGTTGCTCTTGTACTGAGTGATTTTACTTCTTGTTGCTGGCCACCTTATTTATAACATACTAAAATTAACCAGCTAATAATTGATGGCTAACAAAATAATAAATCGCTCTGTAGCAGAAAATATAATAAATACTGCAGCTTAGTCCAAAATGATTATACTTTTATTTGTACATATAATTAAATAATCTATTTGATTTTTTTCTGACTGCTGAAATGCGCAAGGTATAGTAACATTCCAAAAAATGTAGATGATTAAAGAGAAATAATACTGAGCTGCCTGTGTAAATTAAATTTGTAAGCTTTGGGGCCAACCTCAGAACCCCCATTTGGCTGGAATGAGGTTAAAAGCCTAATGTAATTTTAAAGACAAACCAGTAATGGCAGTGTCTGTAGTGCCCTCCTTGCAGGTTAATTTTCATATGTTATGCAGGAATCTAGATTTTTAATCCTAAATTATTACAACAGTACTTTCTTTAAAAAAAAAACTTTCAGACTTTCTTAAAAAAAACAAAAAACATTTTAGTTGCAGCCTTTATGAACTTGACTTTAAAAAAAGTTAAAATTGCAGTTGTATATATGTGTTGTAAGAGCCTTATGGCCCTAATAAATTTCCAAGCCCAAGCACCATCATCACATATACACTACCTTGCGTAAATGTTCAGCCTCTATTTTCCCACATTGCAGCTGGAACAGCTGAATTTTTGTAATGGATTTAACAATACAATGTACTTTCGAGTGAAAAAAATGTATATATTTAAATTATGTTTATGTATTCATCCCCTTTGCTAGAAATAAATTTCCTAAATATGATCTGATCCAACCAATTAAGTCATATAAATAGGGCCACATGTACAAAGTGTCACATGATATTCTGTTCCATAATACCTGTATACACTCACTGTGCAAAACCGTCAAGCAAGCAACATCAAGACTAAGAAGAACATCAAACAGGTCAGAGACAAAGTTGTATAAATCAGGTTTGGGTTATCCCACACTTTGAATATGTCATGAAGCTCTGTTAAATCAATTGAATCCATTAAAACAAAATGGATATGGCACCTTTACAATCTTGGCAAGAAAATGCCACCAACCAAAACTCACGCATTGGGCAAATAGGGCATTAATAAATAAAGACACCAAGCATGTCTTTATTTAGATGGAGTTGCAAAGATCCACAGCTATGATTGGAGTATTGTTACATTGACTTTTTTTTAATCTGTCCTCTCTACAGAGCAGGACATTATGGACAAGCAGCTAGAAAGAAAAATTGCCTAAGGAAAAACATAAAAAAACAAAAACGAACAGTATGTTGTGGACTCAAAAAAAAACAAAACATGGATGGTTCCAAAACATCAGTTTTATGTATGGGGCAAACCCAACACTTCCCATAACCCAGAGAACACATTTCCCACATTGAAATATGGTGGTGGCAGCATGAAGCTGTAGGAATGTTTTTCATGGGCAGGGAGAGGAAAATTGGTCAGGGTTTATGGAGAGATGGTTGGTAGTAAATACAGGGCTATTCTTTAGGAAAGCCTGCCAGGTATATTTGGGACTGGGGCAAAGGTTCACCTTCTATAAATATATTGCTAATATTACATTAAAGCTATTTATTTTGAAGTCTTGGGATGGCCTAGTCAAAAGTCCAATTACCTGGGAGTGTTTGGCATGACTTGAGGATTGCTGTATACCAACACAGCCCAATTATTTTGGATCAGTTTTACCTTGATGAATGGGAAGATCATCCCAGTGACTAGATGTGCTCTCCTTATAGAGACATACCTTAAGAGACCCATAGATGTAGTTGCAGCAAAAGGTAGCTCTATAACTATTTACTTGGGATGGAGACAGAGGTTGAATACCTATGCACATAAAAATAATTTTGCACCTTCAAAGTAGTGGAAATCAAATGATGCCAACACCCCAAAAATTCTAGGTAGTACAGGTAGTCCACGAGGTAATGACATCCGATATATGGACAACTCATAGATACGAACAGGGCTTCCCTGCTTGTTCATGTGCAGGACGGAGGTTTGATGGGGGGAAGGGGGACAGTTTGCATGACTTGCAGAAGAAAGTTTTTTTGCTAAACTCTTTAATGACCAAGACAAACTCTTGTCCTGGAGTTCAGCTTCCTGAGCGCCTTCCCTCTTCTATTTGCAGAAAGCAGGGTAGTTCCTCGGGGGTCCATGTGATTCCTGCATGACACAGAGACATTCCATTGGCTGTTCAGCAGTGAGGCCGCTCAGGATTAAAAACGGAAGTCTACATGCACTTACACTTTTTTTCCGAGCACAGGGTTTTTGTTTAGAGGATCATGTTAGGAGAGATTCGATAACAAAAAAAAAATGGGAGTCTACAGCAGTAAAATCAGTGCAAGGGTACGGTAGAGGACCGAGCAGCACAGAAACATCTACAGTGCTGGATTAGCAGTCCCCAGGGTCCATAAGTGGCACCAGGAAGGGACTTGGATGGTAGATTTACGGGATTGTATGTTGCATGAGGATCAAATCTGTGCAGGGCGAGCTTTATTTATATAACTAAGAAACGCAATATATTACAGGGGCTATACTGCCTTTTACAAGCACCTTTCACAAACAAGTAGGACGTTCCCTACTATTAGTCTACACCTTTTCCAATATTGCAATCCAATGCAGGGTATACAGCTACATGTTTGAACCCAGCATAACAGGTAACCATTACTCTAATACTACCTAAAGGTAGATCCTAAAACCAAACACCTACCACAGGGATAAGGCAGCATAGTAGAGTAGTATAAGATAGTTAGAATAAATATTAAAAAGACACCATAACAAGACTGACAGCATGGTGGTTAGGTGGTTAGTGTTCTGGCCTTTGCAGTGCTGGGTTCCAGGTTTGAATCTTGGCCAGGACACTATCTGCATGGAGTTTGCATGTTCTCCCAGTGTTTGTGCAGGCTTTCCTCTGGGTACACCGGTTTCCTACCACATTCCAAAAACTTGCAGTTAGGTTAATTGGCTTCCCCCAAAAAAATTGGCCTGAGACTTAATAAAGACATATGACTATGGTAGGGACATTATATTGTAAGCCCCTTTGAAAGACAGCTAGTGACATGTCTATGGACTTTGTACAGTGCTGTGTAATATGATACTAATAATATAAATACTGTGTAATAATAATAGGGTATGGATATGTCTGACAAGTCTGCCTTACCATGCTTCATAGACAACAATAGCATGAGGAAGACCCAGCCCACACCCAATTTGAAGATGCTTTTCAATGTCATTAGTAAACACATATACAAATATACTGATAAGTTTCCCGCAATGTTTTATTTCAAGAACACAGACTGAGCAGGTTTATTTTGTTTTCTAGTATTGAGCTTGAAGTCTAGTTGTCTCATTTTTAATCCAATTTTGTATCTATGGCAACTGTATGTAGGAAAAAGAATGCTATACCGAATAAACACAGCAGAGGGCAGTGTAACAAAGCACATGTGTATCAGTCCTAGACTAACACAGCAGGTTTAATAATCTGTACTTCTTACTTGCTGCCCTATATTTCATTTTATTTATTCAAAAACTACAAATCAAGTTCTATCAGCACCACATTACATGCCTTGTATGAACAGAAATGGTTTTAAATAAATTTAATTGATATTGCTATATAGTAGCCCCTTTTTTGCATTTTTAAAAAAGTGTCTGATCATTGTAGGCTTTCTGGACAGGGCCAAGGGTCAGAGGTAGACTAAGACACTCGAATAACTAGGGTTCCTCCAGAGGTTGCTAGAGTTTCCTTGAGCAATGAGTAGTGTGTGACTTTCAAGTCAGTTTAACTGACACCAATGATCTTTTTCGCTATCTGTAAGGGTGACATTCTTCTCACTGATCATCACTCTAATGTACTGTGAGCTGTGAATATAGTAACTATAGAAGAGGTTCCTTGAAGAAAGTTATTTCAAGGGGTTCCCTAGGTTAAAAAGGTCAATAAACACTTGAGTATGTCAAACATAGCAGCCTGCATTTATCTATAGCTAAACTTTGCTAGACATAAAGAAGCAGTCTAGTATCAGCACATATTGCTGCTGAAGAGGTGCATTTATTATTGCATTTATTATAAATAATTTATTAATTTATAAATAATAAATAAATATAAATGTATTTGTACTGAATCCCAACATTGTCATAGGGTGCACCAAGAACCAGGACACTGTGTTTGTTAATCCAAATTTCAGTTTGTGGCCTCTAACCCCTCCTAATTGGCCATCGGGGCTTTCCATCACATTCAGAAGCCACAAGAGAAGCATGGGAAAGAAAAGACCAGAATACTACTTTCTAGTAAACATTTCAATAAAAGGAGTTTCCCTTCCGGTGATATAATATATTTAAGAATTTGCAGAATTTCCTGTTTACCTCAAAAGCTCAAAATACTTTTCCTAAGCAAGTTGGGTCTGATGTGAGCTCATGTCTATCAATACTGCTTCTTTTAAAGGTTTTTCTTCGGATTGCCTCTCCTACTGGTAGGTATGAGACCAATATCTATAGTCCCTGTATTATGGTGGTGTATACCCAAATCTGATGTCTTCATTAAAATATACTGAGCTGTGAAAACAATTGCATGTATAGCTAGATGTTTAAGTGGAATACAATTTGCTATAGTACATTGCCAACCTACCTCTCTTTCTGTACATGTTTTAACCAGTCCCATTCTATTCATTGCGTTTTATCTCCATTTTACTACTTTTGGCCTTCTTAGGTAACACAATAGCCTTCTTAGGTAACACACTTCTTTTGGTCTGCTTTTCTTTCTTCTTCCTAGATTTCCCCAAAAATTCTACTTCTGAATTTTCCTTCTATAATTATCACAGTGTCAGGTCATCTAAGGTTTTGACTTGGTGACTGGTTCAACTATCTTTCAGTCTTTCATATTGGGGTTTATTCCCCAGGTAGGTTTGTTTTCATATTTCAAGTGTTCCGTCTCCTTTAGGTTTCTTTTAGGGTTTGTTTTCCTTAGCTCTTAGCAATACCCTGCAAGTTAGTAGGTACAAGCCCTATAGTGAGATATCGCCATCTGTATTTTTTAACATATAAGTATCCGCTTTCCGCCTTGCCTTTGATAGCCCTGCTGTCTTGGTCCAGGGTAGCTCTACTCAGACTTTTC
This sequence comes from Pyxicephalus adspersus, assembly GCF_032062135.1. Taxonomy (NCBI): domain Eukaryota; kingdom Metazoa; phylum Chordata; class Amphibia; order Anura; family Pyxicephalidae; genus Pyxicephalus; species Pyxicephalus adspersus. The sequence continues at coordinate 45,709,571 of NC_092858.1, read as the reverse complement.
TGCAAACTTTTCTTCTGGGCACTGCCTGAAAAGCTGATTTTTTTCACTGGCTAGCCTTGAGTTAGTCACCTTCAACAGTTCATAATCAGTTTAAACTAGCATTGCTCAACCCCCATCCTCAAGGTCCACTTACAATGCATGTTTTCTTCACTATCTGGTAGAGGACCAACTGCATTTATGAGTAACTTGTTAAAAAGAAATACATTCATAACCTGTCAGCCTGATGTGAGAACTAAAAATACTCTCAGGAGTTCATGGAGAAAGCAACAATTTAATACTATTTTAGAATGCATTCTAACCAGATACACTTAAGATATACTAAAGATGCATATATTGGCAGTTTGCCATGGTTAGCGTTTTCGAAGAACCACATTTACATGACCTAAAAGTAAAATGCAAGACAATATAGTAAAATGCAGTTTTTCAATTGTAACAGTTTTGCCTGCACTGGAAATTGTAACAAAATGATAATTCATCCATTGAGAATGAGCCCTTAGACAGTAAGTTTTGCTTGTCTGCAAACAGGCATTACAGAGTACCCCTCTTGTAGTGGTGGAGAGAATGCCACCCTTACAGGCAGGTCAAATGTTAATTGGTGTGATGGCTTGTCTCTGCCAAGTAAAGTTGGCCTTGCAACTATGCAGTCAGCCTTAAATGGGATATCATTCAGCCACACCACAACCCTAGAAACTTCTGGAGGAACCCTAGGATTCCATAGAGTCCTGGTTGAGAAAAGTTGCATTGGAAAAATGCATTTTAGGCATTTTATTCCCTGGAACACTGTGCGCTGCAGATTGAATATCTAAGATGCCTCTCACTCTTTTTTTCTCAGTCATCATAATATATATTGATTTCTTTAGCATTCATTTCTGTAACTGGAAATCTTAACCAATGCTGCACTCTCGTTCTGATTTGATTCCCGTTAAAGGTGCAGTGCTACCTTTTTTAATTGTACAACTTACAGACTTAACACACTGTCTGGCCAAAAAGAAAAAAAACACTCCATTTATTTGTTGGTCTGCCAATTACCTTTGATTACAGCATGCGTTCACAGTTGCATTGTTTGAAAAAGTTAATGCAATGTCACAACATTTATTTCAATTCAGAGTTGCATTATTTTTTTGTCAATATCTTTGCATTGATAACACTGTACAACAACGATTTTGCTACTGGGAATGTGATTTACATGATATTGAGTGCGCTGATTCCAAATCTGATCTCAGAATTTGCCTATCACCTAGAGATTTTAAGTTATAGGCGTGCTATAACTGTTCAAATGGTCAGTATTCGGGTAATGTGTTTTTAAATGGGAACATTATAATAGTTGCAGCTACCACTATGCCTGCTGCCGCCTCAGCTGAATCTTGTCCCCTGGTGGCATGCATGTTCCAGCAGCGGCTGGGCATGTTTGGGCAAGTCAGTGAGCTGACGTCAGAAATAGGTATATATAAGCGAGATGGACCTAGGGCTTGTATTCTAGTGAGAAACCATCTTATTGGATAGTACAGCTAGGCCATAGTGAGTTTGTTTTGAGCTAAAGATGAGTAGGCGCAGCTGGGTTAATAAACCAGACAATTTTTGCTACATTTGTGGCAAATATAAATTTGCTACATTTGTGGCAAATCAATAAATTGATTACCTATTTAGAACACAAGTGGAACGGTTGTGGTGACCTGAAGGTAGTGGCACTCCTTTAATGCCTGCAATTGGGATATGCAAATTATATGTGCTTTCTGTGCCTGTGGAACAGTCGTGATGACAGCAACCATTACAAAGTGAAAGGATGGCCACCCAGACCTGAACACACTGTTGGCCAGTACAACGTGAAGCATAAATCACTCATTGATCCACAGAAAGTTTACCTTCTGCCACTTCATATTAAACTTTGTCGTTGCAAAGGATCCTGATGGTATGGGTTTTCAGTATCTATAGGAAAAATTTATACCAGAAAAGTTATACCAGATGCTAAACTGAAAGCAGGCATTTTTGTTGGTCCCCAAATCCACAATTTGATGCGTGATGCCACATTCAGAGACAAACTCAATCCACTAGAACTTGCTGCTTGGGATTAATTTGTGCTAGTTGCACAAAACTTTCTGGGCAACCAGCGAGACCAGCGAAAACCATGCTGAACTTGTGAACAACTTGCTAACAGCATACCATCAACTTGGCTGCTGAATGTCACTTAAAATTAATTTCCTAAGTTCCCTTCTGGACTTCTTTCCACAAAATTTGGAAATGTTAGTGATGAACAAGGGGAGAGGTTCCACCAGGACATTTCTGTTATGGAAAGGCTGGTGCAACCCCAACATGATGGGCAACTACTGCTGGTTTCTGAAACGGGAGACAGCGGAGAGCCACAAACACAAAAGCAAATGCCTGAAACACTTCTGAAGTGTGTTGAACAAGGACTCAGGTGAATTATGTGTAATTGTATATGTTGTTGCAACATAAAACTAACTTTTTGTAATGTCATGGAACTATGAGGCAAAAGTTAGTATAGTATAGAGATTACATAGTAACTGCGAAAGTAGCTAATTGCGTCTATACACGTAATTATTGTAAGACCCTGACATCCTAGGCAGAATCAGACTTCAGATTTTGGATTCAGCGCACTTGATTGTACACATGGATTAGACCAAGTAGCAGACAATATTTATTTTTTTGTGATGCAGTGTAATAGGACTGCTTAGAAAAGTCTTTTCTATTCCATCCCAAAGATTCTCAATGGGGTTAAGATATGGACTTTTGTGTCCAATTGCAATGCATGTATAAAAATATTTCCCATGCTCTGAGTCTGATGAATCCTGGCATTGCCATCTTGGATTATGCCTGCCTCCAGTATATTCAAGTAGTCACCTGACCTAATTTTATAGGTACATAATATTACTGAATATAGACCTGACAAGCTGAAACAACCCCATATCATAATTCTGCTGGCTTGTCCGGGGAGTGTATATACCAGTATCCATATTATTACATGTCCCATAATTAAATGCCTAAGGCTGGGTACATGGTATATGGGACGAGAACCTGGCGTGTGTAAAGCACCCATCGTCCGAACTACCGTCCTGGCGGATGCACGGATGATGGACGACAAACGATAATAATGGAAGTGAAGGGGGAGAGAGTGTAGCGGGGTGCCGCTCCGCCATTCTCCCCCTCCGTCGTTCTCCCCCTCCCCTGTCCATAGAGCAGAACTCGTTCATGCATCGTGCATTGGTTAGTCGTTGGAAAGGATCGTGAAAAATTCTTTCCAACGACAATTATTGCATGTGTGTATGTAGGTTAAAATGAACAAAATTGCCCTAATGTTAATAGTTGGTTGCTGTTAATAAAATGCAAATATACACAAATTTTTTTATTATTAGTTTTATGCAACGTAGCCGTTTCTTGACAGCAAATGAGCTACTATAGTTTTCTATAGCATCCAAATGTGTTATTTTTTTAAAATATTTAGCACTTCATTTTAATCTTGCTTTATTTTTCTTTTTATACTAGTCTTTGTGTACATCTAGCTGTGCTCCCAGCAGACAAGCTAATTATTCAGTATGCTCTTGACCCTGGAGCAGCCAGTTTACTAAGAAGAATGTGGGGGTCTCGGCCCAATAATTGTTTTAGGGGACTCTCCAGGCTTCCTTTGGGCCCCATCCCCTCTAATACTATTTTTGTTACTACCAAACATGATGAATTATATATTTATGTACCATTTATGACTTCTGTTAAATTAATTCAATAAGAAATTGTTGTACCCTATGCATCGATTCTGTAATTCGAATCATTTTTATATTGTCATGTCTATTATACAAATATTAGGAGACGCCATTTAACTTCTGGACAAGTAAATAGTTGTAAGTATTATTTTCTTTTTTTGCAAGACAATTTGCAGGTCCTATCTGCACTGGACAGGTGATTCAGTACATAACCCTAGCTATGTCACTAGTCCCAGAATGGATGTGAATACTCTAAATTGGTACAACTTTAGTTCCAGGACACATGTCCTTAAGCATGTGACATTGTGACATGAGGTACTTGAGTGGCTTTTCACAATTTATAGGAGATCCCTTTCTGTCACCCCGGCACCTCGGAAATGGCTCACACCACTACATCATCTGACCGCATGTGCCTGTCTCATGTAGTCTCCTGCTCACCCCCTTCATCATCTGACACATAAGCTGTCACTATGGTGAACCCCATGCTCTCTAATGTTTCAGCAGCACCGGTTGCCACGCTTCCCAGCAACACTCAGCGTCAGGTGGGGAGGGATCGAGTGTAGGGAGTCAGTCCAAAGCCACAAGACCCTGTGCTAATGAAGGGAGGGGGTGTGTGTCATGGTGGCTGCTTATTGCAGCTCAGATGTCCTGTGCATGTTCCAAAATTACTTTGTGTCTGGACATTTATGGTATGGGTTACTTGTGCTTTCTTTTTACAGTCAAGGACATTGCTATATCCAGACCAAAGAAATTATTTCTGCACTGAGCTCTTGCCAAACAGAAAATCCTAGCCCAGGCCTAGTAATGAGATGGATCATCTGATGAGATTCTTTTAAGACTATTCTCTTTCCTCTTAAGTAGGGCTTTCCCGTTTTCCTCTCTTACTAAATCAGCAGTTTGGATGGATTGCGCAGGGATTTACGGGGGCTGTTATCTTGTAAATTTAGATTAATAGGAAAATACTGCAAAAGCCTTGCACATAAACTGCAGTTATTTACAGTTGTTAGACAAGTTAGAGAGGAAAAGTTTATGAGTGCCGATTACACAGAACTAAGCTGTATGTAAGCTGGTCATTTCCTTTAAAGCTTACATCTGTTTTTTTTTTATTTTGTTTTCCTGCTTCCGCCTTTCCTTCTTTCATCAACACGCTGATAAAAACATTAGTTAAGTCTTTTCTGTTTTCAGACCCAGTGACATCATTACTAGATCCTTATGATTCCTTACGCAATGCAGGCATGCCTGATGTGAAGGTTACCAAAGTGTTGTACATAACTTTCTGGAAACAGGAAGCTGTAATAATGATCATGAGCATTCAATATAGAAAGAATGGAAATCAAATGAAAATAATGAATTGGCAAATGAAAGTAAGTGTAAGGAGGAAAGGGCTGTTTGATTCTGGATGACCTAGACCCTTGAGGTTTTGACTTGCTTCTGCTTTTAATGTACACTCCGAGAATCTCACAGTGTGCAGTGTAATCAGAGTAAGTAACTTCAGAACAGGATAGGTGCCAGAACAACTATGCAAAATGTAACATAAGGACAGAGTTCAGCTTTATAAATAGAATTGACTAAGCTCTTTGAATAGCTTGCAGTGGAGGAATAAGAGACTGCTGACAACTTATCATGAAATCCATTATTTGTATTACACTAATGGATATAAATAGTAAAATAATAAATCCACAAATTTCCTGATGAAAATAAAAGAACCTGTACTGAAATAAATATGTGGACTTCCATTGCTGACCTTAATGCTAGTTGTATGGCATTAAAAGGTCCTGACTCACCACCTTGAAACAGAGGTAGAAAAGGAACTGTTAGGCTGTGTACACACGTGCAATAATTGTCGTTGGAAAGGATCTTTCACGATCCTTTCCAACAACTAAGGACTGCACGATGCATGAATGAGTGCTGTACATACAGCATCATTCTGCTCTATAGAGAGGGGTGGGGGAGAACAACGGTGGGGCACCCTGCTGCACGCTCTCCCTCTTTGCTTCCATTACGATTGTTTGTGGTCCATGGATCCGCCAGGACAGTCGTTCGGACGATGGACCACGAGCGCTGTACACACTCCAGATTCTTGTCTGATTTTGCCCCCGAGCTATTTATCAGACGAGAACCATTGGATGTGTGTACGTAGCTTTTGCTTCCATTAAGATCGTTCGTCGACCATCGTCCGTGGATCCACCAGGATGGTCGTTCAGACGATGGATGACGGGTGCTGTACACACGCCAGATTCTCGTCCGATATCGGCCCTGAGTCGATTATCTGACGAGAACCATTGGACGTAGCCTAATTTTTCTCTGACTTTATTGACTACTTCCTTGTTCCTGGTCATTAACTTTTTAGTATACTAAATAAAACTTTTCATATTCCTGGGAAGCATATGGTGAACAAAACCCACAAGCAAATATTACCATTGGAGAAACCTGTATGCTATATTGAAGACAAAGAGACTACAACATAGAGACAGGCAACATAAAAAATTATATGCGAATATTAATTTTTTCTTAAGACATGTTTGCTCAGCATCCCTTTACCCCAAGGCACTTATTAGTGCATTTAAGTAGGAAATGCAGCTCTTTATTCACCTGTTTGACCATTAGAGATCTAAGCAGCTCAAATTTAAGAGTGCCACGGCTGCTTGGATATAGGCAGTAGTTGTCTTTATTTTCCACATAAAACATAAAAAAAACATCATCTAATACATTTCAAGGCTCACCAGTCCTCCTTTATCAGGGCTTATAGTGGCAAGGAATGGATCACATAAATATATGCTGGGCATGTTGCTAGCATGGATATGCTAGAATTCTAAAGATCTGAGGTCTGAGTGGCAAAACTAATGCATGAGCAGTGGTGGTCATAGGGCTGCACAGCATGAGGGCCCCTCCCCTCTCTGGGGTCCATCTTGTTCATTTTTATGGTGTTAATCTAGTGCTGGGAATTTATTTATTTAATTTTTTTTACATTCCTACTATAGTTGCCAGCCTTTATCCCTGTCTAGCTCTGTCCCTGCCAGCTTCAATTGGTGCCACCCTCTGACCTTGCCAGGGTTCGTAACTATCAGCTTCTTTCCCATGAAGCTTGTGGTCATGCAGTTTCTGTTTCAGCCACCTGTTAAACTTCCTACACAGGTTTGCAGATGAAAAGGGGATAATGCAAAAAGCACAATAGGGAAAAGTTGATAAAGGTGAGGGACAGATATTAGAATACATGTAAATGTTCAATATAACATTTCATGCTGTTGCTTTTTCTATTACCCATTACCTCTTTCTACATGTTGCACAATACATTCCCCTATACCACACCATCTTATTCTGCATACTGTGCTGTACATTCATTGTTCAACTGTGTAAACTCTGTGTGAATTTGTTCAAAGTCTCTTCCAAATCACATAAACATATAAACAAAAAGGTCCATATCATATCCTTCCAATCTTTGATTTGGGAGAAGGCAATAATAAAGCAGACCTAAACCCTACCCTTCTGCAATAAATAACCTTAACTATGTGGATGGCAATTTTTTAAATACACTTACCTTTCCAATCTTCAGCCATTTTCATTATCCTGGATGGAATGGTGTAACTCCCACTTGAGCACATCGGAGATATTTTTCTCCCAAAGCCCCAAACAATGCCAGGATAGCCAGCATATCCCAGCATTGTCACTGAGCTGCATATTCAGACAAGCCAATAACAGCATGCGCAGCACAGCGTTTTCTTAAAAGAAGGCAGCAATTAAACAGGTAAATGTGATTTATTGCAAAAGTGACATCACCTACTCATACTGCAATAATGAACCTGCCTAATGGTAATTGTTCTTATCCAACAATAGTTCTTCTTTAAACCAAAAGTATTTTGAGACTGTTTGCAGTAAAGTTACAGCATTACCAGCACTTTGTAAATTTATAGAAGCATGATCTGAGTTACTTCCAAGTAGCATAAATATAAATTGGATATTAGAAAGTGTTGATCACACATATCAATACTAATACCATAAAGGCCAAAGATGCATCCTAAACACTGTCAGAAGATACATAACTTTTTTTGTTGGACCAGTTTCGGAATCTGATGTTTGATTCCTAGACCTAGTATCTGGAGAGTCTCCATAGTTTGACAGATATCATTAAAAGGGTGCATGTTTGCAATTTTAGAGAGGCATGTTCTGAGATACCTCGAAGTGGGGGGGATACAAACTGGGCATTAGAAAATATAAATAGCATATGAATTCTGGACATTGATTTATATAGAGTGGCATGTATATACTAGTGAGATATTTCTATCTCCAGACATCTGTTACCTGATATGTATCTGCCTATCTGGAAAGTTCTGAAGATCCCAGAGTTACTGGGTTCAATCTAATTCTGGTCAGGCCATTATATAAAAGTCTATCAAAGCATGTAGAATAATATTCTATATATAACAGCTTTAAGGATTTGAGTTGTTTGTAATAATTGGCTTTTCACGTAAGTTTATCAACTAGAACATCTGTTATTAAAGTGTATATAAACTCAGTGGCCCCTTTATTAGGTACACTTTAATTGTTGATTTGTCATCCACACATCCATGATGCAAATCTTCCAAAAATGCTCTAGTGATTGAGATCTGCTAACTATGGAGGCCAGACGACTACACTGAACTCACTGTCCTGTTCAAGAGACCAGTTTGAGATTATTTGAGCTTTGTGACATGGCACCACCATTGCACCCCCACCAGCCTGAACCATTGATACAAGGCAGGGTGGATCCATGCTTGCATGTTATCGTTGCCAAAATCTGACTCTTCCTTACAAACATTGCAGCAGAAATTGAGACTCATCAGACCAGGGAACATTTTTTCCTTCTTTTATCCAGTTTTTGAGCCTATGCAAACTGTAGCCTGTGGTGTCTGTTCTTAGCTGACAGAAGTGGCACCTGGTGTAGTCCGCTTGCTGCTCTAGACCATCAGCTTCAACAATTAATGTTTTGTGTGTTCAGAGATTCTTTCTGCATACCTTATTTGTAAAGGGTGCTTATTTGAGTTATTATTGCCTTAAACTTAAACCAGACTGGCCATTTTCCTCTGACCTGTCATCAACAAGGCATTTTTGCCCTGCAAACTTCTGCTCACTGGATATTTTCCCCATTCTGGACCATTCCTTGTAAACCTTTAAGATAGTTTTGTGTGAAGCAGATCAGCACTATCTGAAATATAACAGACCACCTGACACTTATAAGCCACATTCAAAGTCACTTAAATCACCTTACTTCCCCATTCTGAGTAATATACTCCCCAGCATGACATTTTGAGTCTTTAGAAATGTAATACTTCAGGTCCTGCAAACAGGCAAGTAAGTGTATTTAAATGCATTTATTTTATTTCCTTTCCCTTATGCAAAAAAAATCCTGCCTGCTTGCAATTTTTATTGTGGAACTATGATTCCACTTTAGGTACCAAGGACCTTTTTGGGCTTTGCTAGGGAAATAGAGTGACAGTGAAATGTGGGAAATCATTAACAAAGGTTGTGTGCTAATAACCACTTTGGCCCTTTCTTTCAGTGATATTGCCAAATTATATTGTTTTCTATGTAATCTATCTTGCCTTTACATGTCTAATTATGTTTTAAAACAATTGTGTTACTGTTGATAAAAGTTTATTATACATTTCATTCTACAACGTGTTCGGTTTATAATGACACTTAATTTACAATTCTGGTACAAAGCACTGCAAAGCTAAAACTTGAATTAAAAATACAACACAAACAATAATAAAAAAGAAAAACAGGAATATTCACAGTAACAGGAAAAAAAGCAGAAACTGGCATCTTGGGAGATGATAGGGGAAGAGGTAAGTGGATAAATAGCAGCAAATTGTATTTATTTATTCTAATCAGAATTCTGAAATTCTGAATGCTTTGATTTACACAGTAGCAGGAATTGCTGGCAAAAATAGTGACGAAAACAACAGCAGGAGGGACCATAAGCGATGCCCTGTGTACTGCAGTCTGTACCTTCCTGTCCTGTCCTGATACCACTGAATGAAGACAAATCTCCACAGTGATGCCACAGATAGCAATAAAACCTGACAAAACATAACATTTTTAAAAAACATTTACATTCTTTGAATTGAAATTCACGCACAGCTAAGTGGGTAGCACCGTTGGCTCAGTGGTTAGCACTCTGTCCTTTGCAGGACTAGGTCCCAGGTTTGAATCTCGGCCAGGGCACTATCTTCATTGGGTTTGCAGGTTCTCCCTGTGTTTGTATTGGTTTCCTCCGGTTTCCTCCCACATTCCCCCAAAATTTGACCTTAGAGTGTATTTAAGACATATGACTATGGTAAGGACAATAAATTGTGAGCCCCTTTGAGGGACAGCTAGTGACATGACTATGGACTTTGTAAAGTGCTGCGTAATATGTTGCCGCCATATAATGGCTCTTATTATTATTATTAATAATAATAATAATAATAATAATAATATTAATAATAATAATATGTGTACAATGCTGGGTATCCTTCCATCCCTCTGGACATCCTAGCATCCTCACCCGCCAGGAAAGAATAAACTCCTGATTGAAGAGGACTGGATAAAATTGCCAGCACCCAAGGTAAAGAAAGAACAGGTGGGGGCGTGTCTTGGAGGGCGCGGGAGATGGCTGCTTAGCTTCAGAGCTCCAGTGGCGTCTACTACAATGCACCGGATCCCGGGCATCTACTGAGGTATCCATGGGCAAAGCACACAGGGCTAAGGTGGTTAATTAACCTCTAGTGCCCCAGGGATCGCCTGCAGTCACAGCTGTGACCGCAAAGTTCCCACAGTCACATGGCTATGCAGCCACCACTGCAATCATTGGTGAGCTCAGTGTGCAATCCCCGGGGCACCAGAGGTTAATTAACCACTAGTGCCCTGGGGATCGCACACTCTTCTCAAAGAATGGAGCCACAGCTGCAATCATTGAGAAGATGCCCAGCAAAGGGGAACCTCAAACATTCATTGAGAAGAGTGTGCGATCCCTGGAGCACTAGAGGTTAATTAACCTCTAGTGCCCAGGGATCACAGAGGATTTCCAGGGCTGCATCAATCCTTTTGTTCGGCAGGAGCTCGACCTCTCGGCGAAAAGGCCCGATTTGCCGCAAGATCGAACTTAATATTCTCGCTCGCTCATCCCTAATGGCTACTAGAATTTTGTCTTTTAATATTAGGGGTTTGAACACAAAACAGAGACTGGCCTTTGGAGAATTTAGGCGTTTGTCTCCAGAAGGTTTTTTCCTACAGGAAACTCACTTTGACAGCTCAGGTTCCTTTAATTTTGCTTCTAAAATTTATCCTCAGGTTTATATGGCTAACCCGCCCTTTAAAAAAAGAGCTGGCGTGGGTATACTTTTGAAAGCTTTATTTAAATTTACATTATCGCATTCTATTATTGACTCAGAGGGCAGATACCTCATTTTACATTGAACCCTTCAGGGTGTTCCTAGCAACCAATATGCTCCAAATGTGGGACAAACCCAATTCCTCTCCAAAACATTGTCACATCTGGGGGGGTTTGAACATACCTTTTCGGTTGTTGGGGATTTTAACTTAACATTCTCCCCAACGCAAGATAGACTCACCCTCTTCCAAACTTCCCCTCCTACACAAGTGTTGCAGCACTCTTGAGCCTTTAGGCAACTGACCAGAAGGCACTAACTTTATGATAATTGTCAAATTCACCACCCGACGGGGAAACAGTTCTACTCCACTCCTCACCACACTCACACACTAATCGATTATCTCTTCACTAACCTGTCATTTCTAAGGAATAGTGTGTCCTCTGAAATCCATCCCATTACCTGGTCGGTCCATGGTCCGATTACGCTAGATGTTATCTTCTCCCCATTCAACTGTTAGAGTTTGTCCCTGGAGAATGAATGACTTCTTACATAAGAATGAAGGTACCAAATCAGCTCTTACCAGAGGTATACAACAATATTTTAGTGAAAACAAGGGCTCAGTGGTGCATGTTTCCATTCTCTGGGAGGCTCATAAGATGGTTCTCAGATGGCATTGCATAGCCCTGAGCTCCTGCTCCATCACAGTGCAGGCATTGCATACTGCGGAGGCGAAATACAATCAAAAATCGTCTCCAGGCCTTCTACGTGAATTGACCACCCTCCAGGTTGCAGGCTCTGAAGCTCCAGGTTGCAGGCTCTGAAGCTCCAGGTTGCAACCTCTGAAGGAGGTTGGATGATGGTCAGTGGGTCAGTTGGATGATGAAAAGAACCCGTCAAATATACTATTACAAAGGAAACAAGGCAGACATTCTCCTTGCACGCAAATAAAGAGACATGCAAATTAGCTTGTCACCAATGGCCATCAAAGATGAGAGGGGTGTAGTGCGGTATGACCCTTACCATATTGCTTCACGGTTTGAGGCCTACTATACTCACCTCTATCAAACAGTTCACCAAACCCAGAACTTCCTTTGGGGTGAATCTGCATCTGAAAATAGACTCCCACCTAGGTGCGAATCTTCCCAAACTCAAACCAGAACAATTGGAGCAATTTAATAACCCTATCACAGAAGCTGAAATCTCAAAAATGATTAGTCAGCTGCCATTCACTAAAGCTCCAGGCCCTGATGGCTTGCTATACTTTTACCAGAACTTTTGCCACATCTTATGTGGTCTTATTTAATGACTTTATGAAAGGTAAACCAATTCCCCTGTCCATGTTGGCTTCCCATTACACAGTGGTGCCCTTTATATCCTATCTCCATGCTAGCAATAATTATAAAGAACTAGGAGGGTTATCAACATTAATAATATCATCAATAAGTGGAAAACCCCATCCTTAGTGCTTAGTTTGGATGCAGGAAAGGCGTTTGACCGCCTTAGTTGGCTATTCATGTTCTCCACTCTGCACAGAATGGGTTTCTTTGGGCCTTTTCTAAGGGCGGTTGAATCCATATCAAAATCCCAACTGGCCTCAGTTAAATTACCTCATGCATCATCTACAATGTTCCCTATAAAGAATGGTACAAGACAGGGTTGCCCCCTGTCACCCCTGCTTTTTGCTTTGTGTATTGAGCCCCTAGCAATTTATGTCAGGTCTAACCCAAATATTCAGGGAGAGCCAATTAAGGAGAAATCTTACAAGATATCATTGTACGCAGGTGATGTTCTCATAATTTTGACACAACCAGCTATCTCCCTGCCGAACTTGTGGGGAGAATTACATACCTATGGTGAAGTGTCAGATTACAAAGTTAACTCGTCACATTTTTTTTGGCTTTGCAGGATCCCTTTTATTTTATGTAGAGGGAACTCTCTCTTTGATATCTGGGGGTCCAGATTACCTCTACGTATATTCAACTATAATCCCACAATTTTCCACCAATGTTTCAGAGAGCTTCAGTCTCTCTTAAGTAAATGGAAAAATCCCCCCTTGTCCCTGTTAGGTCAGATAGCGTCACTGAAAATGATGCCCCTTCCCAAATTTCTTTATTTGTTTGAGACCCTGCCGGTTTGGGTACCACCTTGAGCTAGAAAGAGAACACAGACAGACTTTCTAAATTTCATCTGGGCATATAAAAGGCACAGACTAGCTAAACGCACTGTATGCTTGCCCAGAGAGCTGGGAGGTATGGGGCCCCCAGACCTCAACAAATATTATTTAGCAGCCCACTTGCTGCACTTATCGTCTGGGACATTGCTTAACCTGCCCAGTGTTTGCAGAGACCTGGAAGAGCACTGGATCGCCCCCTTATATCCTAATGTTATGCTCTGGAGCTCCTCCTTGTTACTGGCCGACAAAGACCTGCTTGCACCTATGGAGTTTACAAGGAATCTATGCAAGGGCAGATAAGGCCTTCTGTCGGAGGTTTCAGGGCTGACGTCTATCTTTCACATCCCACAGATCCGGGACAGTCTTTCGGGGGTCATGTTGTGGCCCAGGAGGGTAAGGGGCCTATTCCACCTTGGACATTAACTACACCCAGTAGAGAAGAAGCTACTCTCCTTCACTGAACTCTGCGATAAAGTTGAGCTTCCTTGAACATCATTTTATGCATATCTACAAATCAGGCACTTTATTCTATCCCTTTAACCTTCGGTCAGGTTTATGAGCATAACTCCTTTTGAGAGGCTGTGTGTCCATTCATGAAGCCTCAGGCAAATTCAAATATATGCACAAATAGGACAAAGTGTTGGTCCAGACACTGGATTCAGAAGAGTGGTTGGAGATCTGGGAGGCGGCACATAAGAGTTCTATCTGTACACTTCATAAAGAAAACCTGTACAAAAATATTTTTAGATGGTATCATACTCCAGATGTGCTACCTCGGCTGTTCCCTGGTGTTGACATCTCTGGATCCTCTCACACATCTTCTAGGTCAAGCATTTACAACATTCTCAAAGTTCACTCGCAAACTTGTGTCTCATATACTGTCCAGTTAAATCCTTAGGTCTCCCATGACCTAAATCATTGTCACACTCCCATTCCCCCTCCTCCCCCCATCTTTGTTGGTTTCTTTTTGGGTCAACTCCTACTGCTTCATTATGCTTGTTTTTTTTTTAACTCTACTGAAGCTGACACATATGTTGAGTAAATATTGTTGAAGCCTGATGTATACTATACACAGGGATTGTATGAGATAATTATTCACAGTAATGTTTGTAGCCTAATGCTTTCTATTAGTCTCATGTAACCTATGAAACTACATTCATGGGTGAAGTTGGTTACTCTCCAGCCCCTCCTAGCCCTCTAAATGTATAGTTGTACCAACTTTGTTGCGCTCAGGTAATTATTTTAAGTTATGTCACTTTACTGTTATTTATTGTACAATGTTGCGCTGTTTATCTGCATGTTTTTGTCATTTTGTTTGAAAAATTTTCAATAAAAATACAATTTCAAAAAAAAAAAAAAAAAAAGAACAGGTGAGTGTTAAAAATTGCAATTGGACACGTTTATTTAATTGTCTGTCTCTTCTGCAATCAAGAACTTGCTTGCACTTTTTTATTTTTAACATTTAGTTCTACTTTAAGGTGTTGTGGGGGCATGTGTTCTTCCATGTTTCAGTACTTGACCGAATCTCTGTCAAATGGGAGCAGAGAATGGGTCATCATTCCTCAGTAATTTTTAAAACGGGCTGCCCCAGAGCATACACAAGGCCTCACTCAGGCCCCCAGTGTTCAGGTAGAGGCAGGCCTCAGCTATGGAAAGGAAAAGCCATTGATTAAAGCTGTTAATTTCCCTGAATAACTAAGTTCGGCTTTGCTTTCATCTTCCCCAGAACAACTGTAATATAGTTGTTTTTCAGCACAATGTCAATTGGCAGAAGAACATTTGCTTACAGACAGTCATTATGAAATCAAGTCCCTAGACATGACACAACCATCAGCTCCTTCCTTCCCCTGGAGTAATGGATACTCACTGATTCAGCAGAGGTCCATGATGATATAAGAGATGCAGTCGCACACATAAACATAAGTAACAACATGCACAGGTGTTTCCAAAATATAAAAGACACACTGGACTGACAAAGTTTACAAGTTATATTGTGATTGGGTGTATCCTCCATATTTGCAGGATCATGTTTGTATATTGTAAGTATATTTGTGGTACATGTTCACCTAAAAACTTTTACATTCATGTAACCAGTTAGGTACAACTCTTGGATATAATAGACTTGTTCAACATATTGAAATAGGCAAACATTATATCCTTGTGCCCACAGGTAAATGTGATATACTTGGAGTGCAAAATGCATACTTGTGAATGCAAACCACAGATAAATGTAATATACTTATGAATGCAAATTTGCAAAAGTAAGAATCCTTGGCCTTGGAAGTTCGCATTACCCCATATCCATTAGAAGGATTTTTTAAAACTACCCATTAGTTCTCTGGCATTGACTCTGTGAATTCCTTCAGTTGCAAGACCTTTGTAGATTTTTCTTGCATTGTTTACATACTTCAAATCTCCCACAACATTTCACTGGGATTTAATTCAGGCCTTTGGCAAGGCAAGCCCCTCATTCATCCTTATTTTGAAAGATCTATTTCTAGTTGAACTGTACCTTTCAGACAGATGACTTCACACTCTCATCAAGCACACTGTGATATAATGTGGAATTGATTCAATTAGTGCAAGCAAACTGGTTGTCTTTCATAAGAATTATTGACAAATTAGAAATTTAAAAACCGTTAATGCAGTAAAAGTGTTGAGGTCTGAAAGAGTGCATTTATTATTAAATCATAGAATGTTTGCAGAGACCTGACCTTGCTAATAAAGCTTTGAAAATGTAGGTCTCTTTTTTGGATGGTCCTACATGCTTTAGTGGTTTTCTACACAATTGCTTCAAGGATACCCACTGATTTATTATCT
This sequence comes from Pyxicephalus adspersus, assembly GCF_032062135.1. Classification (NCBI taxonomy): domain Eukaryota; kingdom Metazoa; phylum Chordata; class Amphibia; order Anura; family Pyxicephalidae; genus Pyxicephalus; species Pyxicephalus adspersus. Next base: position 45,693,513 of record NC_092858.1, on the reverse strand, counting down.
CTTGGTAAAGAATAAAGATCCAATGTTGATTGAATAGTACAGAATGTAGCACACCACAGTGACTACCTTGGCCAATCAATGCTTTTTCAATACAATTGCAAATAAGAGGCTGAAAAAGGTATAAAAGAGATAAAGCAAGACAGGATAGTCTAAATAGCATGATATGACTCTTTCTGCTTCTGGTGTAAATGGCTAACTGATACCTAACTCTCAAACGGAGCATCACATTTTAGCAAACACGAAAGCTTTTCCACAGCTTTTGGTATATTGTTTTCATGTGACTGGAAATCAGTAAACTCCTCAAGGCTACATTCATCAGACACCAGTTCAGCAGCGTCAAGCGGCTGTGACATAACTACAAGGTCACTCCTACTGTAAGACATGAGCCTGAATGAGATCATTCCAGGGAGACGTGCACAGAAATTGATACAGTGCTGATATGAACGCACACAGAGAGATCGATAAAAGTCAGCACGGTCTTCAAACACTGACAGTATTTAATAAAGTTTAAAACTTGTATTTTATTTTTATGAGGCTTCTGTTTTTAGACTATTCTTTTTGTGGTAATATATTCACTTTAAAAAAAAAAAAATTCAGGGGCTGGCTCCATGAGTCCTGTTATGCTAGACCTAACTCTAATGTCTAGCATAACAGCCCTTTCTTTATAACATGGGAGATCCCATGAAATAAATTTCAGATTTCAGGGAAACCGTGTTATAATTACTATATCCACAGCTCATGGTACATTAGTGATTACTGGGCAGTGCTAAGCTAGCCAACACGGGGGAGAATAATAATTTCTACCCCAACAGGTGAGCTCTAGTTGTATGAGCTTTCCTGTTTTTGGCAATGGATGAGGAAGAGTGAGACTACAAGCAGTCGGTCAAAGTTTTCTTTTCCTACCCAATCATTTTGTTCCCTGAGAATGCTCATTTGGGTCGCTCTTGCTCTACCCCATAGGCATTGGATGATCTCTAGATCTAACTAAAAAAGGAAGACAGTCATCTTTTGTCAATTGGTTTTCTTGATATGAACAGATAAAAAAAGATTAATCTATTAAAGTCCATGGCCTAGCACCTTTTCATCACCTATCTCATCAAATAGAACTTTAATCATTTTAACCTGTAAAATCTGGGCCAAGTTTGGAAATATTAGCGGTCATAAGTTTTACACAGCCGATGTGCAAGGCAGACTGATGTATGAGTATTGCACAGAGAATAACCAAAATGCAAATATGTTTAATTTGGCTTGTTCAGCAGTGAAAATATTAATGACACTTTACAATAATTAAAAACAAGCAGACTGTAGCTTTCAGCAACTTCATTTATATTATTAATAATAATAATACAGTTAAAGTGTAGCTTTCATTTTCCAAGATCAGGTTATGTTTTTGAATGAGCCTCAGTGTGTCTGTTTATAGGGAACTTTTGCAACCTTGTATCTATCTAAATGCATATGTAATTGTTGATGTACTACGGTATGACCTTATTCAGTCACTAGGGGAACTGTTGCACCTTCCCTGTAACACGATTTCAAGCCAGCTGGTAAAATGCATCACACACCCAGTGCAAATGTCATTGTGCAATACTGTCAAGTATTTATACTGACTACAGATTTAACTCATTCAAAGTCAGTTTGTTGGAGGTATATTTCTTATGACAAATTGTTTATGTTGTACCTTTTTTTCTAATATTGCCCAGTGCATGCTATAATCATTTCCAGGTTTGTCTTTAAGTATAGCCTTCAAATGAAAATATTGTGCCAACAATGATATCTGAGTACAAAACCCCCATACCAGTTATTCTGTTTGTTGTCATTTACATTCTATAAAAAAAGGAAAGTGTGGACTAAATGATCTGTGACCAATGTGATTGAAGAAAGGTAAGCTTTGCTGCTAAAAGCAATACAACTAATTTTAGAATGACATAGACCTTACACTAAAGAATCCTTTCCTTATGTGGAGAATAAATTTTTTTTCCTCCAGACGTAAAGAGTGCCCTCTTGTCCTTTTTAATGATCTTAAAGTAAATAAATGGGAAGAGAGTTCTCTAAATGGACCATTTATATATTTAAATAGGGTGATCCTAATCCCCTTTAAACGTCAACATCAAGGGTAAAAAGATTCAGTTCAGCTAATCTCTCCTCATAGCGGAGTTCCTCCATTCCTTTTATTAGTTTAGTTGCCCTTCTCTGCACTCTCTCCAAATCCACAATAACCTTTTTGTGAACTGGTGCCCAAAACTATTCCAGGTGAGGTCTGACCAATGCTTTGTACAGGGGCAGGATTATGCCTTGAACTACAGACAATACCCCTTTAATACAAGAAAGCACTTTGCTAGCTTTAGATATCGCATGCTAATATTAAGCCAATGATCTACCAGAACCCCCAGATCCTTTTCCATTTCTGACTGCCCCAAATGTATTCCCCCTAGACAGTATGAAGCATGCATGTTGTTAGCCTCCAAGTGTATAACTTTACATTTATTATTATTAAATGTCATTTGCCATTTGGCTGCCCAATCAAACAGTACGTCCAAGTCTGCTTGTAGAATATGGACATCCCGTATGGACTTAATTCACTTACATAGTTTGGTGTCATCTGCAAACATGGAAATGGTACTTTTAGTAGTAACTTGGTAATGACTTTGCTTCCCTTTTAAAGATAGAAACCACATCTGGATCTTACACCCACCCATTGGTACCATAACAGTGATTAACCACTGTATTGAATGCAATACAGTGGATTTTTATGTCTAAAAGCAGTACATTGTCTTTCATAAAAATGTAATTTACAGTAAAATATAATAGTATGAGTATAATATTTTTTTTTTTTTTTTTGTATTATTTAATTTAATATTTTGACATGATTTTGTGTTTCAAACTTTAATATTCTCATACATTTTCATGAAAAACAATGTACCGCTTTTAGACATATAAATCCGGACAAAATTAACCGCCAAGGAGGTTAAAGAGTATCTAAAAATTAGAAATAATTGAGTTCAGCTCTTTGAGGACACGTGGATGTAGTGCATTAGGTCCTGGTGCTTTGTCAACTTTAATTTTGTCCAACTGTTTATTAACCTCCCTAGTGGTTCATTTCTTTTCCGGTTTTATATGTCTAAAAGCGGTACATTGTTTTTCATGAAAATGTATTTTACAGTATAATATAATAGTATGAGAATAATAAAGTTTAAAACACAAAATCATGTAAAAATAATAAATTGAATAAATTAAAAAGCTATATATTTAAAAAAGAATGTTTTTTTTATTTTTTTTAAATAAAAAAAATAAATAAATATTATACTCATACTATTATATATACTGTAAAATAAATGTTCTTGAAGACAATGTACTGATTTTACACATAAATCCAATGTATTGCATTCAATACAGTTATTTTGCATTGAATGCAATACAAATGGTTTTTGAATTTCCCGCCCCGCCGGCAACGTACACACGCACCGACGTCACCGGGAACTCCCTGTTGACTCATGGGATGCAGAAGCAGGAAGAAGGAAGAAGAAAGATGACAGAGATCGCGGCGCTGGACGGCGCGGGATGCCCGCGGATCAGGTAAGGGTCTATTTACTATTACCTTCCATAGGTTTTCATACCCCGAGTGTGACTCTGGGTTACCACTTTTAGCAACTTTTTTCCACCTCGAGTCACACTCGGGGTTACCTCTAGGGAGGTTAAGGGGGCTACATGCTCAGATCTGATCTTAATATATATATTTTTAATTGGGTTTACCTTACTTTCTTTTGCAATCTGTCTTTCATTTTGAAGCTTTGCACATTTTATCTCCTTTTTACATATTTTGGTATATTCTTTATAATTTTCAAAAGATGAAGGTGATCCTTCATTTTTATATTATTGGAATGCCCTTTTCTTATTATTTATGGCTTTTTTTTAACATTAGCTCTAAGACACATAGGTTTTAATTTTCGCCTCTTAAACCTTTTACCCATTGGAATATATTTTGCAATGTGTTTGTGTAGAACAGACTTGAAACATTCCCATTTCTGTGTTCTTTGAGGACAATATCCCTCTCAGTCCAAGCCATAGAGAGCTGCTCTTAACAATGGAAAATTTGCTCTCCCAAAATTAAATGTTTTTTTTTTCCTGTTTACAACTTACAACTTACGATAAATTAAATCATATTATCCATTCTGGCCATAATAAAATGTTTGTGTCCTCTAAACCAGTCGTCGCCAACCTTTTTGGTCCTGTGGACCACTAAAATTACCGGCTGCAGACCGTGCATGAGCGGGGAGCCAGGTGTCACTCAAAAGGTAAAAAACTTCCCCCACAGTGCCGTCATGATGCCAGAACCCCACCCAGACTCCCATGGCAGATCTCAGCCTGCGATGGGAGAGTGGGCGGGTTGTGTGCAGAGACACAAACCGCCCACTTAACTGAGCCTGTGTTCTGTACGGGGAACATGGTCAGCGGCTCTGACAGGTGCTCCCCGCCAGCAGGGTCCTTCTCCTGACCCCACTCAGGGGCGCACCGGACAGAGCTGCAAACCACCAAAATTTTCTTGAGGATGACCGTTTAGGGACCGCTGCTCTAAACCAGGTGGGAACTTAGGGTTGCTCATATTTTTGGCAGCTGACCTATATAATTGGAGATATTCGGGTTGATTTACTATTTTTATATAATGTTGAGTATAGGTTTGCTTTAAATGCAGATATCTCACCAACGGAGTCCCAAAAATCATTAAAAATCATTCTCCAGCATTTCCAAAAAATTTAGGATATCATTATTGTACACTAATCTTTATACCTTGCTCCAGTTTACTATTATTCAAAGCTAATCCTGGGATATCTCCGTATTACAACATTCGGGTCATGCTAATGTTACTGTATGCATACAATTTTAGATGTAGCACAAAACATGGGATTTTTCAAAATGTTGCTTCCATTCATCTCTATGGAAAGTCTAAGTAGGTGGAAATAATCAGCCCACTATAACAAGTGGATAGAGCTTTTTTCTGCCACTCACAAGGTACAAATGCAGTTTGATTCAAAACAAGCAGGTGCATGAATTTCTTGGAAATAATACACTCTATCCTGGCCTCAGGAAACGCTGAGGAATTAGCTGGGAATAGGAGAAGGCTGGCTGCCTAGCAACCTGTATGTGACCAGATCTCACTAATCCCCTGTGTGTTCCCTAACCTTGATACAGGGGCCTGCTACATGCTCACCGGCCACAGGAAGAAGCATTGTCCAGTACAATGTACAATAGAAGCCCTATTTGTACTGAATGGTACTCATCAGAGCAGGTCCCTTCAATAATAAATTACCGTAGTATGTTTTTAAATGTATCTTTGTATTCTTGTAGAAACTGGTAAGATAATTAGTATAATACATTAAAGAGAAGAAAGGCTAAAGAAAAATAACCTGCTGTTGCTTTCTTTCTAATATAAAAAGGATGTTGTCACCAAGTATGGCAAATGTTGCATCAACTTTGAGCATACCTATGTTAATTTCTAAAACATGTGTGCTGTACCACTTGCGTGCTGTGCCTCTTAATGACTGCTGAGTAGCACAAAGTGATTCTAGGGGTAGCACGAAACGACTGAATTTACTTGGCCGCGATAGCGACCTGAACATATAGGAGAGCTGTATGGTGCGCCAAGGGGTCAGTGAGGGCAGTTTCCTATCAGACTGCAAAGTGGACAAAGTCATCCATTCCCTATTCCGTAGAAAATACACGGCTCTGTAAATGCCTTGTGTACGCCAGAGATGGAAAAACCGGTCTTAAAGTCCGGAAGGAAACTCCAAGTTTCCCAGGATAGGTGATAAAGGTGATGGGTAAGTAGTTACTTTCTGAGCTGAAAAATTTGGAAACAACTTTCAGGGTCGTACCAATTAGTGGATGCCGCAGGGACTTTACCCACATATGGGGCCAAAGAATCAATTGGGGTAGGTGAACAGGCATTTTCTAAGCCAACCTAAAGCTTGGAGCCCCTTATTACAGCACCAGTCCAGTAATCTGGCTAGACCCCTTGCTGCTTACTGATACAGCAAGGGGTCAGGGAATGCCATCCCGCCTCAATCCTTGGGAAGCCTCAAAATGTTCACACTGATCTGAGGAGAGCCCGTATGCCAAATGAATTTTATAAATTCTGATCGGAATTTTTGCAAAATTTGGGTCGGTATGTATATTGGAAGAGCCTGTAACACATACAGCAATCTGGGCATCACATTTTCAAAATGTTACAGCACCCAAACCAAGTAAAGACCAACTGTTTCCATTTCAGTCCTTTCTAATTTGGTTAATCATCAGTAAAAAATTAGCTCAACTGTGCGCGACAAGTTCACAGGGATCTGGATGCCTAAGTAAGCTTTAGTTTTTAGTTTGAAGGACAGTAATTACAGCAAAGCTCAGGGCCCTTAATTGTACAAACATAAATCAAATAAATAAAATTTGGCCAATCCAGTCTAAAGCAACAGGTTTGCTTTAATACTCTGTTCCTTGGGAATACTTACCTGCTTTTTGTACCTCTAGGCTCCAATGAGCTACCTGGAGGAGGGAATAGAGGCCCTGTGTAAGCTCTAAACTGTTCTAGTCAGAGCTAAGGGCTATCTGCCCACACTCAATTGACAGTGTTGGATGAATCCCCAACAACCAGCATAGTCTCATGCAAATAAGAGTACATCATTCACTGAATACTAGGAGTTTTCTTGTTTCTGGCAGCTAAGCAGAGTGTTGAAGGAACGCAAAAGGGTTATGTGCTGCTGAACAGAAGGACATTAAAACAAACCCATTGCCTTGCTCTGCACAGATTTGCTTTAACTCATTGTTAGAAATATTGGGGGGCTGTCATCACCCAAGACCCCAACCATTGGTGCTTTTTGTCAGATTAATGCTAGTCTATTTGGAGCCATATATTGAGTGACTGACCTGGCTAACAAAGGAAGATAAGGATGTCAGATTTTTCTTGGTCTTATTTGTTCTGCAAAGATTTTAGTGAAGGTCATGATAGCAATTGCAAATTAAAACAATCAAAGAACCATGATTTTCTACACAGACAGTCAGACAGTGCAAAACTGGAATACTGGTACAGTATGTGAGAAAATGTGAAAGAATCAATGCTTTATTCCAATTGCCTCTTTTGTCAAAATGATTATCGCATGTGATAATTCTTACATTTTCCTTCTCAGAGCTTAACATATCGGTTACATACCTGTCCAGGATTTTGGATAAAGGGGTTCCTCATACATGAAAAATGTACTACAATGTGTGGAGTTGCACTAGTAATGCCCCTGCTGGCCTTGTAAACCACAGGCTTTTTAACACTGTCTTTTAATTCATAATACTAAATTCTCCACTGCTATTTTACATGGTCTCTACTAAATGCAGATGAAGCATACACCTGCACTGGAAATGGTCATTTGTAATCGTTAGATTTACTTCTTTTACTAAAAGTACAGGTGCTGTCTTATTTCTACTCATTCAGTACACTGGATTGTGGACGTTTTTACAATCCATGCACTAAGTGGTACAAAGTGTGAAAGCCAATAGTAGATTTATATACTAATGTCAGGATCTTTAAACCTACAAACACATAATGCTGACAACTTGGGTGGGCAAATACCTAATTCTGAATAATATAACAAACTATGGTAGTGGTAATATAAGGTGTCACACTTACCTCTTCCTCACTAAAGCACAGGCATCCCTCTCCTGCGCATGCTTGCAGTTCTGAAGCTAGGCAGGCCTCTGTTTCCAAGCTTTATCAATTCTGTCCAATCCGCTGACAAAATAAAACATAGCCTCTTGATCAACCCGGGCTATTTAGCTGGCTCTCAGACTGCACTTTGTGTTGTCCAACTTTGGCAGCTGAACTCGCTTGGAACAAAGAGACGCTCCACACTACCTTTTGGCAAGGCCTTTCTGACCACGTAAAGGATGTGTTGGCTGGTCGGGGATTCTTTCATCTCTGGATGATCTGATCTCCTTGCCAATCCAGATAGACATCCGCTTCCAAGAGCGTTTCCAGGAGAAATCTCGTCCACGCTAAGTTTTTGTCCCACGACTCCAAGGCACCTTTCAGAGGCCTCTACAAACTCCAGCCTCCTCTGTTCCCCCCGTCTCTGAAGAACCAATGCAGCCAGGCCAATCTAAGCTATCCCAAGAGGAGAGGTGCCGGCGTCTCTCATCTGATCTCTGCCTTTACTGCGGACAGAAGGAACACTTAATCAAGTCTTGCCCACAGAGGCCGGGAAACTACAGCGCCTAGCATGTTCTGAGGGGGGCATGCTAGGTCACTCCTCTCTCCCCTCCACTCAGCGTCTGTCTATAACTGTTCAGTTTCATCACCATCAGTCCACACTAGCCCTCAAAGCCTTCATCGATTCTGGGGCGACAGGTAATTTAATTTCTGCCTCCGTTGTAAAGGATTTTGCCTGGCCTAAAGAGCCTTTGCCTCAACCCCTGCCAATCTCTGCGGTGGATGGAACCATTTTATCCTGTGGACTAATTTGTTTCCAAACTCTGCCCATGCACATGTCAGTGGGTGTGCTTCATCATGAGACCTTAACCTTTCTCGTTCTTCTGCAGGCCTCACCTGCAGTCATCCTTGTCCTGCCATGGCTTCAACTACACTCTCCGGTAATTGATTGGTCTTCTCCTGAGATATTGGCCTGGGACCCATCCTGTCACTCCCAGTGTTTGTTCAAGGTCAAGCCTCTCAAGTCGCTCTCTCTTTCCACATCGGATGTTGCTGTTTCCATCCTTACACAGTACATGGACTTCCATGTACTGCAAAGACAGCATTTAACACCAGAGATCGGCATTATGAATACCTAGTGATGCCCTTCGGTCTCTGTAATGCCCCGGCTGTCTTTCAACACTTTGTAAATTATGTTTTTCGTGACCTGTTGTACATTTGCATTGTCGTTTATCTGGACGACATGTTGATCTTCTCCCCTGACTTGTCCACCCACAGACAGCATGTCCGTTTGGTTTTACAATGGCTCAGAGACAATAAGCTCTATGCTAAGGCGGAGATTTGCCTGTTTGAATGTCCACAGGTACCCTTCCTGGGCTACATTGTTTCAAAGAAGGATCTCTCCATGGATCCCGAGAAGGTGACGGCTATTTCCAACTGGTCACTACCCTGCAGTCTCAAGGCTACTCAGCGCATCCTTAGGTTCACCAACTATTACCGCCAATTTACCAAAAATTACTCTACGCTGGTAGCTCCCATCACTGCACTGACCTGGAAGGATGCTAACCTCAAGAATTGGCCTTCTGAGGCTGTTGACGCCCTTCATGCCCTAAAGCGAGCCTTTCTTTTGGGCCCAGCCCTGGTTAGGCCAGATGTCTCCAAACCCTTCTCTATTGAAGTTGATGCCTCATCTTTTGGAGTGGGGGCTGTTCTCTACCAGACTGTCACCAGGACTCGATACCCATGTGTGTTTCTTTTCGAGGAAATTCTCCCCAGCGGAGAAAAATTATCATCATCAGAGACAGGGGGCTCCTTGCCATCAAGCTAGCCCTGGAAGAATGGCACTATCTTCACAGACCTCAAAAATCTCCAATACTTACAGTCTGCTGGTCACCTCAACACCTGACAGGCTCGTTGGTTGTTGTTTTTCTCCAGTTTTGATTTTGTTATCACATTTAAACCTGGTTCTTCTAATTCCCGAGCTGATGCACTCTCCCGCTTGCTCGATCCACAGGATTCTGAAACCACTGCTGAACCAGAGTTTATTATCCCACCAGCCCGTATCCTTGCCTTGACTTCTATCCACGAATCCGCTATTCCTCATGGTAAAACCCTGGTGCCTCCTCAACTCTGTAATGTTGGGCACATGACTCCAAGCTCTCTGACCACCCAGGTGTACACAGAACCTTTACTTTTACTTTCCCGTCAAAGCCTGTGCTGTCTGTGCCCAAACAAAGTCTGCGACCTGTGCCCCTGCGGGACCTCTTCTTCCACTACCTATTTCCAAAGAAACTTGGACTCATCTATCTATGGGTTTCATCATGGATCTTCCTCCATTTGATGGCTGTATAGTTATTTGGGTGGTTGTGGATCGTTTTTCTAAATTGGCCCACTTTGTACCCCTCCCAGCTCTACCACCTGCTGCAGCATTGGTGCCAGTCTTCATTCAGGAAATTTTCAGACTTCACGGTATGCCCACTAGTATTGTGTCAGATCGTGGGGTGCAGTTTACTTCCTGCTTCTGGAAACGATTCTGCAAATCCCTGGACATCTCTGCAGAATTCTCTCCAGCCTATCATCCGGAGACTAATGGGCAGACGGAGAGAGTCAATCAGTCCTTGGAGCAATATTTTCGAGCCCTGGTATTAGCTCACCATGATGACTGGGTGACTCTGCTACCTTGGGCAAAGTTTGCTCATAATAATCATGTCTGCACCAGCACCAAGGAATCTCCATTTTTCATCGTCTACGGCAAACATCCTCGCCTTCCGTCTCCTATACCCTGCTCTGCTGATGTACCCGCACTCAGTGCCCTGCAGAGGGACTTCAACCATATTTGGGCTACAACCTCAGAACACCTAAAGCACTCAGCGTCTCGTTTCAAGACGTTTGCTGATCGGCATCGTTGTAAGGCGCCTCTTTTGCAACCTGGGGATAAAGTCTGGGAACATTTGTTGCATTTGCGCATGCTTGCAGTTCTGAAGCTGGGCGTGCCTCTGTTTCCAAGCTTTATCAATTCTGTCCAATCCACTGGCCAATCAAAAGATAGCCTCTTGATCAGCCCCGGCTATTTAGCTGGCTCTCATACTGCACTTTGTTTTCGTGCAACAAGTCATGTCTCCTTTGTGTCTCCATTGTGCCAAGCCCTTAGTTCTGTGAACTAGTTCCTGTACACTTGCTGCTTAATCCAGTGTTTCCTCTGTCCAGCTCCCGCGTTAACCCCTCGTTGTCCTGTGCGTTGGTTCCCAGCCAACTTCCCTGTGCTGTTGCTGTGTTCCTGTCTGCCTGTGGATATCCCTGCTTCTCCTGTACCTCCTGCTGTTTCCAGTGTCTCCGGTGTTCCCTGTGCCCGCAGTGGCCCGTGTCATTGCTGTCTGTATCCTGGTACCCTGGCTATTGATCCCTGACGTGTGACCTGACCTTTCTTGCTTCCTGCCTGTCTCGACCCCAGCTTTCCTTGACTATCCTACTGCCTGGTGACTTGGTACCGTGCTTGCCCACCCTGGTGTGCCCAAGGACCGCAACCTGGCCGTAACCTGCAGCGGAACATCCTCAACATCAGAGGCTCTGGAGAAAACCTGGTTACAGACTCTGCGCCTAGGCCCTTCTCAGGGCTCGCACCACCTCCATTGTACAGTAGGTAGAACTGGGAAAGTGCACATTTCACAAGAATAATGTTCTGAACCAAAAATCAATTTTTTTATAGTAACATAGAAAGTAATTTGCAGAACTTAATGTTGCCCCCTCTAACACTGCTGCCCCAGACAAAGACCCTTTAATGTGGTAAATGCATCTCTGTGACTCCAGCTATAATTTGTCAAAAAGAAATATCAAATATCTGATCAGCTGCTGGAAGTCGTTTGTTAATTTGCTTCACGTTCTGTCTTCTGAGCTTTGGTTTTCTACTTTTATACTTTTATTGCACGGTTTAATGTTTAAATGCAGAAGTGTAGAAGACACACAAGGTTTCCCATAACAGAATATTTACTCAGTCTGTAATAAGTGTGTGTCCTCTGTATGACCCTCTGGCACTGCCATGGCAACCAAAATAACGTAAGGTATCCGATAGCTCAAAACCATTTCAGAACAGTGCCCCAAACAAAGTTGTCTTACGTAAACAGTCAATGTCAAAAGCAACCAAGTGCCATTAAAAATAAGGATAGACCTTCTCCAAGAACTGCTAACTACTATAGATATTGAAAGAACATATTTATTTACAGAGAAAGAGAGAGTGATTGAGGATTACTAAGTACAAAAATGTGCAAGCCTTTTTGTAAGAGAGGCACACCACAAGTAAAAAAATGTTTGAGGTTTCTTTTTGCTGTAATGCTGCTGAGACTCAGAGAGTTACAGAGTCTTGGCCATCCCATCCTGGGAAGGAAGGAATTGGGATGTAATTTCAAAAAAGTGGCAAGCAATCAAAGGCAGGAAGAGATACATCTCAGAGAGAGGGGTGTCACAAACATATTAGCTGGTTTATGCAAAGAGCAAAATCATGCAGTAACCAAATATATTTCAATTTGAAGTAGCCAGAAATTTTACATTTGATTGCTAAATCTACCTCTACATTACACTACATTATGAAATAAGCTTGTACATGTATTGGTACTACGGCCAGAAAACTGCCCTGGGCACAAGCCAGTAAAGGGGAATGACCCATTTCACAATTTTCTATTCTCTCCACTGCAAGTTGCATTGTCTTTAACATGCTATGTAGCACTTCAGAAAGTACCTGGAATCATGTGTAAATTGTGCATTCCATCAATATAGTCAGGATTGATTAACTGATTTTGATTCATGAAAACCTGAGTATACCCATAGTAATACAAGTTTGTGAGTAGGGGGCTCACAGGTTCTCTGGGGCTCTGGTTACATTGGCAGTGATCCTTTCTTTTTGAGCAATATCTCTTAAAGAAAATCATAGTAGTTTTGTACAGAATTGCCTTCTGTGCAAGTATTGGCTTTTATTAAGTCAAACCCGAACAGCACTTGGCAAACTTGTGACAGTAATGGGACCTGAAAGTTTGCTGTTCTAACACCCAACGTTGCAATAAAATGAAACAAGGGGAATGTCACGTGTTCTATACCTGAAGTGCCTCATATATAGCAAACCCATTACATTGCTTAGTATCAGCGATGACAAGAGCAGGTTTACATTAATGTACAACTGCTGTGTCATAATGTTTCCTATTCACTTTCTCTACTAAAAATAAGAGGTTATAAATAAAGATCAGCAATAACATACAATAGGAAATGCTTGCGTAAGTGTGAACTACTTTTTTTTCCTAACCAAGATATTTCTAAAAAGAGGAAGCCCTTCCTAAAAGGGGAAGAACCACCCTTGAAAAACTAACATTGAATTCTGAAAACACATTGCTGGCCTATAACATGACTAGAGCTCCCAGCTAGGAAACAGAGCATATCTTTCCAAAGATTAGAACTGCTGTTTCCTGACTGGGCTGAAACACACACTCATTAGTGTGTGTTCGCATGCTCAAAATCAGAAGTTTTAAATAGTTTATACTGGTTTTAATATGTTCTTTTCAAATATCATATTATTACTGGCCTAACATAGTACAATTTTACCCTGAAATATGTTGACTTCACAAAATATGGCTTTTCCAAAAGCTGTTTTGTTTTGGGCTTATTTCAGTTCATACTTGACTTTATATTGCTGTGTCATCTGTACATACATTAGCAAATAAAGCACAGATTATGTTCAACTCTTATAGCACAACTAAAATATATGTTTTGTTGTGATATATATATAGGAAAAGTTCCTATCGCTATCTGTCCGCAGGTTACATTGTAATGTTAGAGAAATCTGTCCAGAAAGGAAAGATACAACAATAAAAAACTGAAAGGGAGTCCAAACTCTCCATACGCCCACACTGTTCAGAACTTAGAAAAAAATGCTGTTCTGTGGTAAGATGTCTCTTCTTGCTTTACACTGGTTTATTAGAGGGTTTTTTGTGTTTGTGTAGCACACCTCACACTAATATGTCTGGATATATTACTTCGTATTAGAGTTTATTTGATTTATATCTACAAAACAACAAATTGTATACATGTAGTAGATGGTTGAATAATGAAAAGTGCCGGTGTATGTTCAAGATTTAATATGTCCAAGTGGCTGTTTGGACACTAGTAATACATTTCCTATTACAGTGTTTCCCCGAAAATAAGACAGTGTCTTATATTTATTTTACCTCTGAAAATCTCATTAGGGCTTATTTTCAGGGGATGTCTTATTTTTCTCACAAAAAATCCCAAGTAACAGTCACATGTGGTGATAAGCTTCATTGACTAAAATGACTAAAATCCAACAAATGAAAGGGAATGATCTGTAAGCCTGGGGAGGATTACATTATTACTGTTTCCACTAAAATTCTAAGGGCAGGAAGAAACAAAATAGGTAAAGGCAATACACATACAAAACATCCCCAGAAGTGATGCTGATAATTTTTTTAGCCCAGTAGTGGAGACTGCAGAAGAAGGCATGGGAAGGCTATGTATTAACTCATTACTTTTAAAGTGAAAATTTGTGATCAGGCAGAAGGTTATTGCAGAACACGCAATATCCTTTCTGCAATAAGCATTCTTACCTGCCTGAACGTTATGTGAAACTGTCAAAATTGCTAAGCCAAACATGCTTTCCCTGGGGGTGCTGGGACTGAATAAACTTTCAAGCATCTGTGTGGGAGTTACGTCCTCCCTGCCCAGTCAATTAAGATAGCCAAAGATCACATCTTGGAAAAGAGGAAGATAGAAGATAACGGCGCCCCGCAATGATACAGAGACAGGTAAGTAAAGTGGGGTTAGCTAAGTTTTACGCCTTTTTTAAACTTTGCAAACTTTTGAACTTTAAACAAAAACAACCTTTGCCTAACAGTGCAGATGTACTCACATTTTAGTGACTAGAACAGTCCGATATTGTTCAAAGTATATGATAGTCCAAAGATTGTATAACGTGTATTCAAAGAATATGTTGCAAAATTTTAGTATGAAAAAAAGTGGCGACCAATTACTAAATATATACACTTTATGGAATTTGTGTTCAGCTCAATAAAATTGTAAGATTGTAGCTTTTGTTCTGGTTCCTTGGAAAACAAAAATGTGTTTGTAAACATACAGTATATTAAATCACATGTTTTTTACCTGGGTTTTGCCATTTCATAATGAATTGAATACAACTATTCCAAAATGTCACACACATTTTTCCCTGTTTGAGCTTCCAATAATAAAGGCTGTTATTTTGAGTGTTTCAGTGTAAACAAAGTAGATGAGAGGCTGCATTCTTTTCTTTAAAATCTCCTTATAGTAGACAACTAAAGTATGTATTTATCTTCAATTTTTTTGCAATGTACTGCAAACCCCAGCATCGGTGTTTATGGACAAAATACAAAATCTCCAACATTGGTTTCAGTTACCGCAATATTAAACCACAGCATTGATGTCAGTGGATACAATAATAGCTTCTCCAGCATTGGTGTTAGTGAATGTATTAATAGCCCCTCATTTGTGTCAGTGGCCACATTAATAATCTCCCACACTGATGGAAATCATCTCAGTTATCTACACTAGCATTAAGGCCCTAAGATCCATGTCAATTCATGTCATTTAACACAATAATAACCTTTTGAAACATTGGTTTCAGTAGTCTCAAAAATAACCATCAGCGGGAGTGTCAGTGGATACAATAATAATGCCTAGCTTTGTTGTCAATAACCTGAATAAAAAAACAGCATTTGTGTCAATTACTCTAGTATAAACCTTTGGAATTTGTGTTGGTAATTACAGTAATAATCCCCACCATTGGTGTAATTTTAATAACCCCTTAACTTTGGTGTCAGTAACCACAGTAATACCGCTGAGTATTGGTATCAGTGGACACAAGTCTCTAGCATTGGGGTCAATTGATGCAATATTAACCCCCAGTATTGGTGTCATGGGATACAGATATAACCACCAGCATTTTATTCCTCAGCATTGTATCAATGACTTAAATATTAACCCCAACATTAGTGTCAGCAACCAGAATAATATCCCGCAGCACTGGTGTCAGTGGATACAGCTATAACCACCAGCACTAGGGTCAGGGGATAGAATATTACCCCTAATATTGCAAACATTTAGGTGACCAAAACATTGGTGTCAATTATCTCAATAATAACTATCAGCATTGGTGTCAGTGGATATAATAATAACACCTAGCATTGTTGTCCAAATATTGGATTCCCTGCATTGTTGTTGGTGCCCTCAATAATACCCATCAGCCTGGTGGTCAGCAGCATTTTAAACCCACTATCAATGGTCAGTACAGTAGCAGTGTAGTATTAAAATTCAACCTTCAGCAATGGTATTGGTAGTCATTTTCCTAGTCACACATTCTCTTGCCCCATCCAGCTGGGACTTTGCTTTTGATAAAGTTGGGTTTATTTCAGTGCCGGACTGTAAAGAGTGTTTCAGCACTCCACTTCTGTTCTGCCAAGCCCCACCGGTACACAACAGGTGGCAGACCCAGCCCAGGACAAAGCAGGTTGTGCAATGACAACAAATGTTTTTGGGAACAATTACAATCCTCTGTCAACTTTTTACTTTTTTTCTCTTTTTTTGTGAACCAGAGATATAAAGTTGAAATATCATCGGAACCCTTTTTCTATCTTGTCCTCTTCTAGTGACAACGACAAAATCTTGAACTTCTCACTTTCTTCCCTGTTGACCATCATCATGTAATCATCATGATGGTCAGTATCTATGCCGAAGTGATCTGCCCTGGTTAATAGCCATCATTTTAAATTACCTTTTTTACATGGAAACATACTGCAACACCCTTTTAACAGATAGGTCTGTTTAATGAACAGATTATATTTTAACACTGAGAACAAAGGAAACAGCGCAGTGTTATTTCCATGAAACGATTTCTAGCTGGAACAATATTATAACTCTATGAAGTACCAAGCTGTGCTCACAACCTAAGTGAGTCATACACCATGTAATGTAAACCAACAAAACCACTCAAATGTGCTGCATGTTTATTAAGACGTCCAAAAAGGAATAATGGCTGCAGTGCATTACAAGGTTTTAAGTGACAGCTCACTTATGGTGCCATATGGTAACAAAGTAAACTCTGTCAGGGTTCCCTATAGACTACTGTAGCCTAAAACATTAAAAAAATTAGTGGTTTTTTTTTTTTTTTTTGCATAAAGTTTTCCAGGCAAAAAAATATGTAAAATTAATATACAATTAAAAGATAAAATAATAAAACCAGTTTTACTGCAGTTTTCAGCTTTAGCATTACTGGAGCACTACCCCAACTTCAGCTAACCCCATGGGGAAGCACTTGCCCCCCAAATTATGGGAACAGCACCTGCCCTGGGTAAGTTCGGGCTGGGGTACTGCTTGCAGGGAGTGCCAACAAGCATTATTGCATAGACTTTAATGCACTGACATACATCTCTATAGTTTGGGCCCATATCTAGAAATTACCTCTGCAGACTGACTTTCTCTAAAATTCTCCTTCCTCTTACAGGGACTTCTAGAAGCAAGATAGTAGGCCACATCCAGGTACAGCATACCTGCATTAAAAATACATGTATTAAACATCAGAGAGCTGAATTAGTCTGTATCATTTATATCTGCCTAAAGTTCAGCATGTATTTAAATACATCATACTGGGGAAAAAAAAACTTACCAATCCTTTCCTGGTCACCATGGCTGCATAGGTAATAAAACTTTAATGTTATGTTTTACATATATGAGCTATTACAGAACATGTGAATGTAAAAGACATATTTGTAATCCTGATCCCATACAGTTGTATTACAGGAGAGATTTGGCATGGATTTGATATTTGACAGAAGATTTAGCATTTTCTGCTCTGTAGAATTTAGGATATGAGTTCAAAGATTATAAACTAAAACAAAGTACATTTTTTTCTTGGGGCTTATTCACACCCAGTCTGATATATTACTGCATCACACAGGTATGAAAGGGCCCTTAGAATTTCCTACCCAGACAGCTATGACTGTGTCTGCCAGCTTTAAAAATCACTGGGAGACAGTGGTATGCATGCCTTGATTGTATCTATCAACCCTTAGCCTTTCAACAATTTTAATCTTTAAATTCATATATATTATTAATTTGACTACTAGGAATATGCATTACACAGTACACATGGCTCAATTGAATTAAATCTGCAGGCAGGGATGGTTTTAAGGTAGAGCAAACAGGACAACTGCCCAGACCCCCATCTGAGAGAATGAAAAGGGTGAACGTGAAGGCATGAAAGTGAACCTGTTACTTTGTCCATGCATGTATTGCATGACTGAATAAGCCTGCTTATCTTCCCTGTCAATGGATTTTTTCTGCATCCTGTTTGTATCAGAGCCTTTTTTAGACAGGCCAACACAGTGCTAGCAGAAATGTAAGTTGCACTCCATAGGGAATTAGGTAGATACATATAACCGGGCTCTGGCCTTAATCCTCTGACCAGTGTACTAATGAATGAGGTGCCAATAGAGGCTAGGTCACAGCATGCAGAAAGTGTCATTTACAACTAACTTTGCTAACTTCTACTTTTCAATGAACATTGAATAAGGTTAAGGAAACATACTGTATACATATGTCCCATTATCTTGGCTGTATTGTGTGCTCAGTACCACACATTCTTTCATACCTTTCCCAAATCTACTCCATTGACCCCACACATGCATACACCTATCCCCACTCATTCCTATAGAATGTACAGGTTTACATGGAGAGTGCAGCTTGTATGGGAAGAGCTGGAAATAGATGGAGAAGATTAAGAAAAGGCTAAGTGTAGGTGTCCATACAGCCAAGTTCTTAGCAGAGCATGGAATGGGGAGTAGAAGGGCCCATTCACACCATGGCACTGCAGTAACCAGAGGGCCCATTCACACCATGGCACTGCAGTAACCAGAGGGCCCATTCACACCATGGCACTG